>NC_046650.1:965101-1265101 GCF_900324485.2 Mastacembelus armatus | reverse complement strand
TGTTGTGGGAGCTTCCACTGCCTCCTAGTCGCGCGCTGTGATTACAAGGGGGTCAGGAGGCAGAGTCTGGTCAGCGTCTGCTGACTGTTCCTAAGGGCTGGTGGGAGCCAGGCTGTCCCTGTGAAGAACCACCATCTGGCCCCTCTGTGACAGCTGTACACCAACTCTGACAGTTTTACAAGGACTGCACAGCGTCCCAACCCAGTGGCTGAAGAGCTTTGGCGAGCTTCTCTTCTTTCTGACTGGGCTATAGTCCTACACCTGGACACCTGGGGTAAAGTCGTGCTACCGGCAACAAAGGTCATAAGCCCTTTTCTGCTGGACTCCTGCATTGGTCAGGTGTCTCCGGGGGAGTTTGTGGACTGCCTGCATCCTCAGTACTAGGTTGTAGAAATTGTCCCACTCCTGTTCTCCAGTGGGGCCGCAAACACAAGGTCCACAGGGGTACGTAGCTCATGGACAAACATTAATGCAGCTGGAGTGTACCATGTTGACTCCTGCACAGCTGTCTGATAAGCCCACAGGGCCAAGGGAAGGTGGCTGGTGAAGATAGTTGTGTGGCCAGGGTCTGGTTGAACTGTTCCACCAGTCCATCGCTTTGAGGATACTGGGGGCCTGACAGACAGCTTGGAGAACATCCTTCAGATTCTGCACTGAACTCAGGATGGCCACTGGAAGTCAGCAGTGTGGGTGAAGAGATCATCAAGGTAGACCACACAGTGACTCCGAGGAATATCCACCAGGACCCTCTCCATCAGGCTCTCAAACATGGCCAGAGTATTGTAAAGGCCGAAGGGCATGACCTTGAAATGACAAACCACTGGCCAATGGAGAAGGTGGTTTTTGGACAGGCCTCTGGTGTCAACTACATTTGCCAGTACCCCACTGCGGAAGTGCAGGGAGCTGAACCATGATGAGCCAGAAATGTAGTCCAGGGCATCAAAAAGAGAATTTTACTGCACTTGTGGATCAAACCAAACACTCCTTAACTCAGCGGTCACCCTTATCCATATCCCTCGTAGGCCGTGTAAACTTAAAATGTGTGTCCTGCCCAAATTTGTATATCTGTTCCGGGCTTTACCGCTTCCTCTTTCTGACAACTTGATTTGATTATTTCCTCCTATCCATGATGGGTCAAACGCCTCCAGAAATCCACGGCAAATGGAGATTTATCCCTACCCAAAGTCACGGGTCAGTGTGTCTCCGCTCACGCTCCTTGGATCCTCACTGCCACTCCCATCTCTAAGATTGGTCACCAATCCAGTGGTAAAACACTCCCTAAAGATCTGGTCCCAATTTAGAAAATGTCAAGGTCTCTATAACGTCTCTTCTCTAAGCCGTATTATGTCAAATCACCTTTTCAAACCATCTTCAAACCACCATCAGGACCAAGTCTTTAGAAAAATTCAATTGAAAACCTTCAAAAACCTGTTTATTGGTGAGACTCTGGCATCATTTACTCAGCTAAGTGAGAAATTACATCTCAAAAAATCTGACTTCTTCAGGTATTTCCAAATGAGTCATTTTAATCCTTCACTGCAGTGTCCTACACCAGCAGACCCAGCAATTGTGGCACAGACACCACCACCCTTTTATCATTTACAAGCCATTATTGATGATTTTGCTGAGATGCTTTCAGTTGTCTTCAGAGAGTTTGACTGTTTAGTTATTCCAGGTGATTTTAATGTTCACGTGTATATGGCCTGTGACAGAAATGCCAAATAACTTTCTGCTGTCTTTGAAACCTACTTACTTGAGTACTGATGGCATAATGTGAGGTGCTTCTGGAACAGAGGAACTTTTTTATATTTCTTAGAACAGAGAACTATAATAGTTTCTAGAACACTGTTTTAGGGGACATGGTCTGAAGCAAAATGTGACAATTTTGTTGTTGAATGTCATGCAGCTAAACTGTGGCTTAATCCTACTGCTTTTTTCTTTCCTACACAATGGGTGCCTCAGACAGTGATTCTACCAGTCTGCAGTGCTGAAAGAAATTTGCTTTTTAGTGTTAAATGAAAAAAACATTGTAACATTAATCTAAGATGGACTATAGGTAAGTTTCAGAGAAAATGTTCCAAAAATTCTATGACAAATTGTTTGTCTAACCCTATTTTGCATCTAGTTGCTAAATCCAGAAACCAGAAGCATTCCGGTGACCTTTGTTGATTGCTCTTGGTGCACAATAACCTAAAGCAGTACAGCTAGACTCAGAACATATGTGTAAGTGGACTACGTTGTAGAAGAGAATGAAAGGTTGCACTCTGTGAAATGCAGTAATTGGTTATCTTCAAATAAGTTAAGATGTACAAACATGCCATACATTTTGATATTTTCTGTTACATAATGCCTGCAACATTATTTTGAAAGATTTAAAAATAAAATAATCAAAGACACAGACCAGGAGGCGCAGGTGAACAAGAGAGATTGACCACACGAGCAAGCAGGGAACCAGGGCTGTTCTGGAGTGAGGCCCCTCAGGCGACCCCTTGGACAAGCAGGACCTTGGGGTAGTTCCAGAGGACAACCCCGCTGGTGAGCTGGAATCTGGGGCCATTTTGAAGGGCAGCCAGCTGCAGTGAACATTTTCACTACTAACTTCTGTTGAAATGGGATAAAGAAGTGAAGACTCTGCTTGCAGAGATGATGCCCTTGCCTTGGAGTAATCTATGTGATGATAGTCAGCTCTTTTCCTTCTGTGGATCACTGATTCCCAGGTGTTGTCAGCTGATGAAAATGTATCATTCAGCACTTGGCTGGCTGAACATATATACTATATCTGAGGAAGGGGAGATGGAAAATATGTGATAAGTGTAAGGGGGTGCGAAGCATCTTGATCCTCTTTATGAGTGATCTTCAATGCTGTACATCTAATGTGTGCTCTTCGTTCAGTTATTAGTGCTAAAAAATAATCAAATAAAAGATTACTACCTTTCAGGGCATGGTGTCATTTGGGCTAAAAAATGTGGATGCTGTGTGTTAAAAGCAGAGTTGTGGTCACCAGTTACCAGCAGTGTAATCTTATTTCAGCCCTTGCCGTTCTTATTTCATCCTACTGTCTTTAACTTGGAGTAAAAAGACAAGTAAGCACCAACACTGGAATTTATCTAGAGGTAATCAAATGTAACATTGTTTTTTTCAATCCTGTATTCTTTGTCTTTGAGACACAAGGCAAACAGGCCACAAAAACCCTTGGATACAACGGACAAAATGAACTGAACAGATCCACAGCTGACAGTCTGCAGCCTACATTCATTATGTAGTACATATATGTTGTTTGCTCCCTTTTTTACAGTTGTTTTCACTGTGTGTCATTGCCATTTGCACATGTTGTTTTATTTAGGTTTTTTAACAGACACAATACTGGAAACACATTAGGACTGGTCTAGATCAAGTGAACTAAGCTATATAGTAGCTGTCTTATAGTTTTAATAGCTTTAATAAAAAATCTATTTTATGAACTTTATGTAGATGTCCTTACCACAGATTATCATTATGGCACCTGCTTGTTCTTGTTTTGAATTTCGGTCTAGAACGCCTTGACTCAGTCTTCTCTCTTTTAGGGGTGAAGGCTGGTAACTCTGGCAGCTACTGTATCCATTCTGATAATACTTACTCATTGTGCCCTTTGTTTCTCTGTCATTATCCATCAGACTGCTCTGTCATGACAGTGACCTCTTTGCAAATACAATAAAATACATAAAAGACATTTAAGTCTCAGTTCATTTCAGATTCTCCATAGAATACTGAGGTTTCTCAAACTTTCCACAACACTTTGGTGTCAGAAGTGATTTTCTTTGGCTGTTTGGATCAGGACCTAAGGCATCCAGGTCCTGCCTCACCATAACTTTAGAGACAGAGGGGACTGACTGTTCAGGAACCCTGACCAACTGCAGTGGAAAACTCAAAAGAGGCGGACCACATTTGTCGTGAATGGGGAGAATCTGACACACACATTTCTATTCTATATTTCTTTGGTGAAAGGAGTATAGCAATTACATGAGAGCAGGAATAATATTATGGAAAATATACTTAAAAATACATATAAATAAAAAAAGAAGTTGAAAGTTGAAAACTAAATCTGGATTTAGGTTCAGTCTAATGCCATCAAACCACAACTGCTACTTCTACCTAACCTACTTAAAGAGGACAGTATTCATATGACTACAAGGGATCAGATAAACCATTTTAAAGATCTGAACACACAAATTAGTTCTGTCTTATCCCTGGTAAATACATATAATAATACTTGTGTGAGAGGACAGACATTTATAAAGTACAAGCCATCTTGCAATTTTATTGAGCCAAATTATTACTTCTTACTTATTCCAGAAATGCATTACTTACTGCATATTCATCAGGAAAATAATTTAGTGTCAAGTGACTGTAAAATATTTGAGACACATTAAGATGGTTTTGCTGGTTTCTGTCATTTCCATTTTATTTTGCAGAAAGATGAAGTTGATCCTTGCAGCTTCCCTTCTCCTCTCTCTGTTTTCTGAGTTAAGAGGGTAGTTTTGGACATAAACCCCACATCTGGTTTTAATGTCTGCTCTGCTTGTCTGCCCTTCTGTTACTTTGGAACTGATTGCAGATTCACCCCTGCAATCTATAGGCGACACTCCATACAATGTTTGGTAAGACATTAAATAGCAAATATGTTGAAAATTGGAAAAAATTCAATTCAAAGTAATTTGACCCAGTGAAGTCCACATTTTCATGTCTGTGGTGTGTACAAAATGAGCAATATTTAGACTGGCCATGACAATGTAAGGCCTAAGAGACTGATGAGCAACACAAATACAACACATGACTGATCCTAATGTAGGTTACAGTTTTTCTTAATTGCTTAAACACATTTGTCCACTCTGACATCACATTTTCAAAACAGTTAGCACACAGGCTGAAACTGAACCTCACTGGCCAAAATGACACTCACAAAACTTTAAACATTTGCAACAAAGGCAAACACTTTGTTCTTCTAACAGGGCACTGCAGTAAAGCTGAAATACAGTGGTATGCAGTGACATTATGACTTACCTGTTCTCATTCCGAAAAAGCCTGACAATAGATGCCACAATGATCCAACTCAGAATGGGCTGTGGCCCCTCTGTCCAGTCTCTCTATAGGACAAGCCATGATTGATGTCATGGACCTCGGTAATTGTTGCCCAGATTTCATTGGAAACTTGAGCTCTTTTTTTTCCTCTTGCTGCAGTTCCTCTTACTCTCCTTCCATGCCTTTCACCTCTTTGATCCATGCTTACAAGGAGCAACACAGAGGTGACATCTTTTATAGATGGAAGAGGACTGATTAGTAGTAATAAATTGGTGCTCGTGTGTGTGCGTGGTGTGAAAATGTGCGTGCACATTGTGAGGGAAATTTATACCTTGACAGACAAATGTCTGCTCCTGTGTCCTATGTTAATTCAACAAAGACTTTTAACACGGCTTTGTAGTCACAAGGAAGCAGACGGAAAGTCGGGGAGACGCTAATTATATTATGTATGCCATCCTGCCAGCATGATTTACATGTGAGTGACTGATGTGTAAATTAATGCTGTTCAACTGATACAAAAGCTGATCATTTTCTGTGCTCGTGGTCAATCGGTATTGACCCATTCTGCAGAACGTATGCTCTGCAGAATGCCATCCTTTGACCTGAGAGGTGCCTCCAAGTATTTTTTTCACGACACACGTGTGGCACGTAGGTGTCCGGAGGGGGAGTGTATGTTACCTGGTGACGTAGGTGCAATATGTGGGTGTTGGCAAAGGTGTGGTCTGGTGCTATTGGCCATGCTGTGGTGTGAATTGGGTTGCATTAATGCAGTAGGAGTAACACTCCTTTACATCCTCACAAGGCCAGACCAAATTAGCTTTGCAGTATGAAGAAGTGTTCGCGGGAGCGGGCGGGTCTGTGTATACGATTAAGTATTGTAACAGGCGAATTACGCTGTGTGCTAATGTTAGTGAAGGCGAGTGTTGGGGGGTTGGCAGCTCACACAGCAAAAAGACTGGCGGCTGTTTCACTCTGTAATCTGTCCGGACCTTCTGCATCATTGATCGTGCAGTGACTAGTCAGCTCGCAGAGTAGTTTATTTACTTTTTTATTATTATTTATTTACTTTGTTTTCACTTTTCCTTCATATTTTTTTTACTTCTGTGATATCTGTGCCTCATGAGTATTACGGCAGCGGAATATTCTGGGGCTATTCTATTTTGTGCTGCTTTTTAACGCTTTTCGCAGAGAGCTTTTTGTTTTCTTTTTGTTCCTCTCTGTTGTTGTTACTGCAACATACGGCCCTGCACTTCCCACAAACAGGACTGGATTATAATTTTAAACACCATGGACAGCCACATATTTTTCTTGATTTTAGTATTATTGCACTTTCTGGTGCTTGTCACGGCAAATGGACATAATATTACCGGCGGTCAGCATGTCCCATACTCCAGAGACTTTTTGCTACCGTTCAGTCACTCCTACTGGACCTTTAATACAGCTACATTTTCAGAAAAAATACCCCGAAAACACTCTCTTAACAGTGAATAGCATTAGTAGATTACAGGAATGCTTCGAAGCCACTGATTGGAACTGCCTCATATCCACACCCTCTAATATTATATATATTTATATCCAGGTAGACACAGTTTCATCAAACATTTCCTGGACTCTATCATTCCCACCAAAACCGTCACAATCTTCCCCAACAACAAATCTTGGGTTGCTAAAGAACTCAAGGAAATTCTAAACAGAAAAAAGGGTTTTCTTCACTGGCTCCGAGATGGAAAAGAAGGAGGATACCAAGGACGTCAGGCGTGCGATTAAAACCTCCAAGCTGAAATATAAGAACAAAATGGAACAATCTTTTGCTAAAGGTAACCTCCATTAGGCCTGGCACGGCCTCAAGAATATGGCAGCTGTGAATAAAGCTCCCTCAACCAGCAGGACCATCCCGGTCGCAGGTTATAATTCAACAACACTCCCTGATGACCTTAACTCCATCTATTCCAGATTTGAACCTGACAACAACACTGAGCTCAAAGAAATTATTTCCACACTCAAACAAGCCACACAGAGGACGTGGTGAGAGCCCTCAAAAAAAACTAAATAAATACAGCACCTGGTCCAGACATCAGTGGACAGACTATCAGGTACTGTGCAGCTTGGGGGCATGTTCTAGATCCTGTTCCAAAGCTCTTTGGCCTGTAGCATATTCCCTAAGCTGTAGAAACACTCCACGGTTATTCCCATCCCCCCAAAAAAGTGGTACAATTAAATCCCTTGTTTGTTTGGACTAAGTCCTACACTAGGAGGTTTCCCAAAAATGATTTCAAACGGACTTACTATGCGCATTTTTTGTTCTTATACACATGTGAAATAGCACCAGTGGTAGTGCTTGGATCCATGTTAAACCTGTTTCTTCACAGTATTTTGTTAATTTGCTCTTGAGTATGCCATTCTGTCATTCCATTACACCTGCACTCTGTGGACGATAAGAGCAATGGTATTTGAAATCAAACCCAAAGTAGTCAGACAAATCAACATTTTGTTGGCAAACCCAGGACCATTGTCACTGCTGATCTTCTTTGGAATACCCCACCGTACAATGATGTCTCTGATCAAGGCTTTTGCTACTCTGGATGCATCTTGTTTGGAAGAAGGAAAAACCTCTACCCACTTGCTGAACATACAGACCATAGTCAAGCAGTATTTCTTATTCTGGCATGTTGACAGTTCAGTGAAATCAATCATCCAATGTTGAAAAGGGCCATCATGGGGGATGGCTTTGCAATGACATTTTAATGGCACCAGAGGCATTATGTGCTGCACAGATTATACATCTTCTTCAGTACTCAGCTGCCTATGTTGAAAAATACCTGGTGTACCAGTGGGTATTAACATATGTACACAACCCTCCTTTGGATGCGTGATCTTTAACATGAGCAAGCTTTGCATAAATATGGAAATAAGCTTTAGGTAAACAAGGTTTGGTGTCTGGGCCAAGCCATATCCCTTTTTGCAATTTTTTTTCTGATATGCTTACTAGTGACTGCATGGTTGACAGGTCAGCCTGTAGGTTGAGTTCCTGTGAAAGAGAAAGTTGAGTGAGGTAAAATATCTGACCCCATTGTGGCTGCAGCTTTTGCAACTGTGTCTGCTGCTGACTTTCCTGTAAAAATGGGATCTTTTCTGTTAGTGTGAGCTTCACAGGATGACATCTAACAGAGCTGCAACAAGAACATGATGTGCAATGGGTGTTCCAGCTGATGTGAGGAATCTCCACAGACAACAATAATCATGAACAACACCAAAAGCGTAACGTGAGTCAGTGTAAATGTTGACTGTTTTGTCTTTGGAGGATGGCACGGCTCAGTTCTGCAGGAGTTCGTGGAGTGATATGACAGCTCCTGTTTGCAAATGAACATGGAAAAGACCAAGGAGATGGTGGTGATGTTTTCGAAAAAGCAGCGGGAACTGGATGCACAACCATTCACAGGAGATCGGTGGAGATAATCGAGGAGTACCGGTATCTGGGCACCATCTTTCACCAGCTGCTGAGATTCATCTCCAACACAGAGTTGATCCTCAGGAATTGCCAACAGCGGCAGTATCTCTGGAGGAAGCTAAACTCGTTTGGAGTCAGCAAGGCCATCCTCCAAACTTTTTACTATGTCTTCATTGAAAGTGTACTCACCTTCTCTTTCATATGTTGTTTCATTCCATCAGTCTCTAAAATCGAACTCGTCTGAAGAACACAGTAAAGGTCATTGAATCATTGAATCACCAGAATCATTGGACTACCAGTCAGAGCCCTCTCCACCCTCTGTGAGCAGCAGACATTGAGGTCAGCTAGCAGGATCTTACAGGACCACTCATGTCTTGTTTTCTGCATTTGAGTGGCTCCCATCCGGACGACTGCTGTGTTGCTCCAGCTGTAAGATGCATGTAAGATGTAAGGAGGAGAACAACCTCGGTTCCCAGGTCCTCAACTCACAGCTATCCTTGTCCCCCCTTCTCCTCCCACCAACTCAGTAACCACACTCTCCACATTATAGCCCTCTCCACCCCTAACCCACACTCCTTCAAATAGTCTTATGGACTCTCATAATCACAACCTGCATCACTCATAGAGATCAGGACTCTGCTTTGACAATGTCTATAATCCTGCTGCTGCTATGTACCAATGTTTACCCACTGCACAATAATATTGTTTAATTTATTAATATATGCACCTTTTTTTCTTTCTATCTTATTTCTTTCTTCCCCTTTGATTTGCTGCATAAGCTATTTTTTATGGCTTATGTCTTCTGCACTACTCTGCGTGCCTTAAATTGCCTCCTGGGGATAAATAAAGTTTTTTTAATTGAATTGAATTGAGTGGCCAGGGCCTACTGAGTTAGTTTACGTGTCACAGTGGTGTAGTGGAACAGGTCCTGAGCTGTACAGACTTATAGCAGATCATTTCTTCTGGCGTCTAGAGGTTTGTGTTTGTGAGGACAGGGAGAGCATAATAGTGACAAGGAGTCATGACAAATGGAGTTTAAACCTGTACCCCGTCTCGCACAGAGAATGCGAATTGTGGTTTAGACTTATCTGTAGCGTATGTATACTGGGTTGCTGATCAAACACTAGGTACACACTTCTCCTGACTATCTGGTTGGGATAGGTATATCCGGCTCTCGGGAAACACTAGGTGGTGCTCAATCTTGTGAGGACCAACAAACCTAGGTGCCAAATTATTATTTTCAACCTGAATTGGGAGATCTCTTGCACTAGGCCAAACTGTTTGACCCACCTTACATTCAGGTGGGAACTGTCACAGGTGGTTAATCACGCATCTGAGGGCAGTTTCTAGGTCCTGGTTGGCCCGCTTGTTCTGGGCATTCGACTGATGGTACCCCAACATCAAACTGACTGAGGCTCCCACTGCTTTGCAGAATGCTCTCCAGACCTGTGAAGAGAACTGTGGGCCTCTGTCAGATACAATGTCCTGGGGGATTCCGTGCACCACGAAAACTGCTGCTGCAGGAACAGGAGAGTCTGTTGAACCTCTCGATGGCAAACTTCGAATTGTGCCCTCATTGCAGTACCTCTGAGTGAAGGTGAGGGGGCACAAATAGATTTAGTGGAGGGTACTGCTCTGGTTTCTGCTGAGGGTTGGTAGCTTCCTCCACCTTTCTCTCAATTTCCCATCTGGTCGCTCCTACCATGCAGTTAGTAGGAAGGATAGTCTCCACTTGCTCTGCAGACTCTTCCGGGTCCTCATACAGGTGGGAAAGCATCTGGTCTGGTCTGACTACTGGGCTGGTAGGAGATGGTGAAGTTGAACCAACCCAAGAACAGCACCCACCGTGCCTGGCCACTTGCGTGTAGAGCAAAGGTAAGACAAGTTTTTATGGTCAGTCCAGATTACAAATAAATAGGGAGCACCATCTAGATTTTGTCTCCATTCCTGTAATGACATTACAATTTCCAACAGCTCCCTGTTACTGACTTTGTAATTTATCTCAGCCAGCATTAACTGGCGAAAGAAAAAGGCGAAGGGGTGAAGTTTCTGATCCTCTTTCTGTGACAGTACCGTGCCAATCCCTGAGTCCAAGGCATCCACCTCCACCTGGAATGAGAGAGAGGTTTTGGGATGAAATTCAATAGGTGCAGAGGTGAATAGCTGTTTAAGTTTTGCAAAAGCATTTTCTGCTTCTGGTGACCAAACAAAGGGAACCTTAGTGGAAGTCAATGGTGATAGGGCAATGGTGTAGCAACTTTACTGTAGTTATGGATATACTTATGGTAAAAGTTGGCAAACCCAAAAAACTGTTGTAGTTTCTTTCTGTTGTAGTTTTTCGACCACTGCCGAGTCTTAGCAGGATTGGCTTTCAATTGACATTTCACCACAAACCCCAAGAAGCTTACAAAGGACACGTGAAACACTTTTCAGGCTTCACATATAGCCTGTTCACAAGGAGGCTTCTCAAGACCAACCACACATGTTGTGTGTGCTCCGTCAGAGTGCGGAAGAAAACCAAGATGTCATCCAGGTATACGAATACAAACTTATTCAACCAATGGCATGTTAAATGTCCCCTTCTTTAATTCAGGCCAAGTGTTAAGCATTGCATAAATCCAGCTTGGTAAACACTGTTGCATCATGCAAGAAATCAAATACAGAATCAAGAAGGGGTAAGCTGTACTTATTTTTTATCATTATTTCATTAAGTCCTCTATACATGGTCTTAAAGAACCGTCTTATTTATCAACAAAGAAAAATCCTGCTCCTATAGGCGAAGAGGAAGGATGGATGATTTCAGAAGCAACAGACTCAGAGAGGCTGAAAGGCTGTAAGGCTGTAGAGACAGCTGCTGGGTAGAGGCAAACCAGGACGCAAATTAATTTCACAGTCGTGTGGAGGCAAGGCCTGAGCCTTGTCCTTGCGAAAAACCTGTTACAAATCATGGTATTCAGAAGGTACTGAGTCCAATTTAGTTCATATAGAGTGAGTGATTGCTGTATTCAAAACAAAGTGATAAGGACTGTGTTTGCAGGTAATATACTGTAAAATTATTTTGCTGTGATCAGAAAAACAACTTGGTGGTTGGTGTGGCGGTAACTAAAACTAATCATACAGTTATAAAAAAATTCACAATGAAAAGTAATAATAAATGACATTGCAATTTCAATTATCCATTTAATTACATTTGGGGCATGACATCAATAATAATAATAATCATAATTCAAACTAAAATATAAACTGAATAATAAACAGCACTACTTACCAATATTATGAATTGAATCAGGTTTTTTTCTTAATGGTACAAATTTTGTACAATATACAGTGGGTACGGAAAGTATTCAGACCCCTTTAAATTTTTCACTCTTTGTGTCATTGCAGCCATTTGCCAAAATCAAAAAAGTTCATTTTATTTCTCATTAATGTACACTCAGCACCCCATCTTGACAGAAAAAAACAGAAATGTAGAAATTTCTGCAAATTTATTGAAAAAGAAAAACTGAAATATCACATGGTCATAAGTATTCAGACCCTTTGCAGTGACACTCATATTTAACTCACATGCTGTCCATTTCTTCTGATCCTCCTTGAGATGGTTCTGCTCCTTCATTGGAGTCCAGCTGTGTTTAATTAAACTGATTGGACTTGACTAGGAAAGGCACACACCTGTCTATATAAGACCTTGCAGCTCACAGTGCATGTCAGAGCAAATGAGAATCATGAGGTCGAATGAACTGCCCAAGGAGCTCAGAGACAGAATTATGGCAAGGCACAGATCTGGCCAAGGTTACAAAAGAATTTCTGCAGCACTCAAGGTTCCTAAGAGTACAGTGGCCTCCATAATCCTCAAATGGAAAAAGTTTGGGACGACCAGAACTCTTCCTAGACCTGGCCGTCCAGCCAAACTGAGCAATCGTGGGAGAAGAGCCTTGGTGAGAGAGGTAAAGAAGAAACCAAAGATCACTGTGGCTGAGCTCCAGAGATGCAGTAGGGAGATGGGAGAAAGTTCAACAAACTCAACTATCACTGCAGCCCTCCACCAGTCAGGGCATTATGGCAGAGTGGCCCGACGGAAGCCTCTCCTCAGTGCAAGACACATGAAAGCCTGCACAGAGTTTGCCAAAAAACACATGAAGGACTCCCAGACTATGAGAAATAAGATTCTCTGGTCTGATGAGACCAAGATTGAACTTTTTGGCGTTAATTGTAAGCGGTATGTGTGGAGAAAACCAGGCACTGCTCATCACCTGCCCAATACAATCCCTACAGTGAAACATGATGGTGGGAGCATCATGTTGTGGGGGTGTTTTTCAGCTGCAGGGACAGGACGACTGGTTGCAATTGAAGGAAAGATGAATGCGGCCAAGTACAGAGATATCCTGGAAGAAAACCTCTTCCAGAGTGCTCAGGACCTCAGACTGGGCCAAAGGTTCACCTTTCAACAGGACAATGACCCTAAGCACACAGCTAAAATAACAAAGGAGTGGCTTCGGAACAACTCTGCGACTGTTCTTGACTGGCCCAGCCAGAGCCCTGACCTAAACCCAATTGAGCATCTCTGGAGAGACTTGAAAATGGCTGTCCACCAACGTTCACCATCCAACTTGACAGAACTGGAGAGGATCTGCAAGGAAGAATGGCAGAGGATCCCCAAATCTAGGTGTGAAAAACTTGTTGCACCATTCCCAAGAAGACTCATGGCTGTACTAGCTCAAAAGGGTGCTTCTACTCAATACTGAGCACAGGGTCTGAATACGTATGACCATGTGATATTTCAGTTTTTCTTTTTTAATAAATTTGCAGAAATTTCTACATTTCTGTTTTTTTTCTGTCAAGATGGGGTGCTGAGTGTACATTAATGAGAAATAAAATGAACTTTTTTGATTTTGGCAAATGGCTGCAATGACACAAAGAGTGAAAAATTTAAAGGGGTCTGAATACCCACTGTAACTTGAGAGGAACGCTTATACACAGTAGTAGGCTAGTGTAGTGTTGTAAATATACAGTAGTGTATATTTATACTGTATACAAACTATGATCATAGTTTTTTCTTTACTTGTAAATGCACTTAGTACCTGTTAAAAGCTGTGTGTAAACTAAGCTCCACCTACAGGCAATATGCTGTAACATGTCATGCTGTGGCACAAATGCACTGTAGTCACAAAAAATATGATCCAAAATGGTGGCAGGGAGCGACACTGAATAAAGTTCTGTATGTTACAGAATGAGACAATAGAAAACTGAAAACAAAATAAAGAATGAAAAGTGAGCAAACCAAATGATTATCATTGACACAGTGACTACATGCTTGTTGAGAGAACATACTTTCTGATCTTTTCCTCTTAAAATATTTTTTAGGAATATCAGCCCAGAAGAACCAGTTAACCAGACTTCAAGCCTGTCTAACTGACATAAAGGCTTGGATGACCAGTAACTTTTTACTTTTAAACTCGGAGAAAACAGAAGTCATTATATTTGGGCCTAAAAATCTCAGAAATGACTTTTCTAAAATTATAGCTACTCTAGATGGCATAGCCCTGGCCTCCAGCACTACTGTAAAAAACCTTGGAGTTATTTTTGACCAGGACATGTCCTTTAACTCACACATAAAACAAATTTCTAGAACTGCATTCTTTCACCTGCGCAACATTTCCAAAATTAGGAACATCCTGTCTCAAAATGATGCAGAAAAACTAGTCCATGCGTTTGTTTCCTCAAGGCTAGATTACTGTAACTCATTACTATCTGGATGTCCTAATATCTTAATAAAAAGCCTCCAATTAATCCAGAATGCCGCAGCCAGAGTCCTGACAGGAACTAGCAAGAGAGATCATATTTCTCCTATATTGGCTTCTCTTCATTGGCTCCCTGTAAAATATAGAATAGAATTTAAAATCCTTCTTCTCACATACAAATCCCTTCATAATCAAGCTCCTTCATACCTTAAAGACCTCATAGTACCATATTATCCCAATAGACCACTTCGCTCTCAGAGTGCAGGCCTACTTGTGGTTCCCAGAGTTCTCAAAAGCAGAATGGGAGGCAGAGCCTTTAGCTATCAAGCTCCTCTCCTGTGGAACCAGCTCTCAGCCTGGGTTCAGGAGGCAGACACTCTCTGTACTTTTAAGGCTAGACTTAAAACCTTCCTCTTTGACAAAGCATATAGTTAGGGCTGGCTTCAGGCAACCCTGAACCATCCCTTAGTTAGTTATGCTGCTATAGGCCTAGACTGCCCGAGGACCATCGGTGCACTGAGCTCCCCTACCCTACCCCCCCCCCCCCCCCCCCCCCCCCCCCCCCCCCCCCCCCCCCCCCCCCCCCCCCCCCCCCCCCCCCCCCCCCCCCCCCCCCCCCCCCCCCCCCCCCCCCCCCCCCCCCCCCCCCCCCCCCCCCCCCCCCCTTCTCTCCCACCTCATGTATATTCCACCATTGAATGTTACTAACCTTGTGCTCTCTCTCTCCCCTAGTTTGTGCTCTCTCCCTCCCTCTCTCTCTCTCTCTCTCTGTACCTTCTGCAGGTGTCCCTGGTCCTGGAGCTGTTTATCGCTGATGTGCAGTTACTGGCCCCACCAACTTGCAGTGTCTATTTGTTGTTTATTGTTGCTGTTCTTTTCTCTCTGCTCTATCCACTCACCCCAACCGGTCGAGGCAGATGGCCGCCCAAACTGAGCCCGGTTCTGCTGGAGGTTTTTTTCTTCCGTTAAAGGGAGTTTTTCCTCTCCACTGTCGCCAAGTGCTTGCTCATAAGGGAATTGTTGGGTTTTTAGTTTTAGTTTTTGTAAAGTGCCTTGAGATGATTTGTATTGTGATTTGGCGCTATACAAATAAAGTTGAATTGAATTGAATTGAATTGAAGAGGGAGGTTGCTTACTGGCTTCCTGTCGCTCAGAGAATAGACTTCAAAACAGCCCTGCTTGTGTATAAGTCTTTTCATGGCTCAGCCCCACAGTACATCTCTGACATGTTATTGCCATATGAACCATCCTCGACTCTGAGAACATCAACAGTGTTTCAGTTTTATGCAGCTAAAATCTTTTATCTCTGCATATGACAACTGAAAGTGTTTATCTGCACATCTTTTTCTCTCAACATGTCCACCAGCCCGAACTGGTTGCTATATTGTGCATTTGCTGTTCAAAGTTTCTCACTTTTGCCCTATATCCAAAACCTCCAATGACATATTTTTACATGTTGTTATGTCAATTTATCTACTGTATGGCACATCTGTGTACTCATGGGTTCTTACGTGTTTTTTTAGTTACATGTATATCAACTAAATTGAAATCACAAAATCCCCTGGGAAATCCAAGGCTGAGGAACTCCACTTAAGGTTGTGGCTACACCATGTGACTTGAGGTGATCCACTCTAGCAATCAGAAGCATATAGTGTAGTGAATACACAATGTTATACTGTGGTTGTATGGGAGGTATATGTCCCCAAACACCATATCAGGAACCATACAGTCCTTGGGAAATCCGGAGGGCTACAAGTTTCTTGTCTACAGGAAGCTACAGCACAGTAATCCACCTGTTCTGCATCCAAAATGCTTCTGACCATGCTGCTGTGTTGGGACAGTGTCTGCGAAGATGATGATGGGTAGGATGACTATGAGCAACAGCCCCCACACACATATACTGACTACTTTGGCTACAGTGGGTCTGCGGTAGTGGGTAGCCTTGAGGGTGGACTACTACTATATAACAGTCAATACACAGCACAGTCAGGCAGAAGATTGATGTGAACATATTGATTCCATCTACACTACCAAACTGCACATCAATGACCCAAAGGGCCAATGACGAACAGCAGTCGATGTGGCCAGAAAAGAAACACTTAACATGAACAACTCATCAGCAATAGCTAAATTGAGGATATAAATGTTAGTGGCTGTTTTCATTTTTGGCATATTTCAGAATAACATAGATGACCATGGCATTGCCAGTGAGACCTATACTGCAACGTTTTGGGGGGTTTTATTTTAAAAGACTAAAAATACGCTTCAGAGACTGGAACTCAAAACTTAGGGAAAAAGGCTTAGGACCCCGGGCAAACAGAAGCAATAAACTAAACAAGACAAATACAGAACACGGAGTTGCCGAAGCACGAACACAGAACTCAGAAACTAGGACTATGGTCTGGTCACTCACACTCACCGGGACACAGACTTGTACAGGAAACTTGGAGGACGGTCTGGTCACTCACACTCACGGGGACACAGACTCGCACATGGAACTCGGAGGACGGTCTGGTCACACACACTCATGGGGACAAAGACTCGCACAGGGAACTCGAACAGAACACGGACCATCCACCCTGGTTCACGCACACACTCGGGGACTCACAGGGGACGCTAACAAAAACACAAAACTCGGAACAGCCTGGGTCACGCACACACTGAGGATACCACAGGCAGACAGAACATACACACACAGAACTTGGATCACAGCCTGGATCACACACACAAACGGTGACGCATCAGGCTAACACAGACATACAGACACAGACTCGGAGGGAAAACTCAAAGAGACATGAAAAAGGTTACTTAACACACAAGGACTCCACAGACAAAATACAGACAGGAAAATTCAGGCATGGCTGGAAACAAAGCTGGGTGTTGTCTAAACAAATTCTGAACTCTGTGACGGGAACGAAACCACAAACGACAATCGACAAACAACCTGGCAAAGACTGAGGGAGACAAAGGGGTATTTAACTAAGAGGGAGAAAACAAGACACAGGTGAAAACAATCCAAATTAAAACTAGGTGAAACGAACAGAAAAAGTGGATCCTGTCTGATCCTTCAAACTAAAAGTTCATAACAGGAAGTCCATGGCAGGATCCTGACATATACAGCAGATGAAAGTGGAGATTGATGGGATAATGATTTTACTGGCATCAGACTCATCATAATTGTCCTCATAGTCCACGCTTGTGTTATAGGGCAAGCCTGTTGGATGCCAAATCCTGACTCCCATTAAATTCCATTATCAGTTGGTGTGTATGCTTAATTTAAACTTTAATGGCATGAGTTAATTGTCTTATTTCCATTTGCAACAGCACACATTTTCTGATAATCCAGCCCTAGAGTAGTAGATGCTTTGTTAGAATTATGAAAGGCATACTATGTGAAAATGCAGAAATTAAATTGCAGTAATTACTCTGAATTATTTACATAAAAATATACATTAGTTATAAAACACCCAAACCACTAATTCTAAATGCATTGCAGTAGAATATGAGCATCTGTACACATTTTAACAGGTTATTGACAGCAACACTAATTACCAGTCCTTTTGCAATGAATGAAATGAACAGATTTAGATGTTGCTTCTTCATGATGCTTCAAGTGGTGCTGCTGTAAACCTAAGGCAAGACAAGGCAAGTTTATTTGCATAGCACAATTAACACACAAAGTGCTCTACAGAAACAGACAAGTTAAAATTACAAAGGCAAAAATTAAAATAAGAAACAGCAAATAGTAGAAAATTAACTTAAAATAAAATTAAAGGAGAATGAGTGCAGATAAAACATACTCAGTTGTCATATGCAGAGCTAAAAGAAAGGGTTTTAGCTTGGACTTAAACATTGTCAGAGGCTTGTCTAATATCATCAGGGTTTGTAACATACAGAACTTTAGGCTTTCATTATTGAGAGAAGTTCCAGGAAAGTCTTATCTGGACATGCAGTATATTCTTGCTGCTCAAGACTATGTGTTGACTATGACAAGTGATAAAACTCTTTCAAAAAACAAATTAGGAGCTGTTAAATAAAAAAAAAATCTGCTGAGATGCCACATTAAACTGACAGGTCAAGTCTGTGGTTTTTCTTGCATGAGCTTGTTGGTGTTCTGTGCCTGGGAATGGTTAGTGCACTATACCCAACTGAACTGTGCCCTGGCCTGTCTGAAGAGGTAGACTAGCCTGTCATGATTTACGTTGAAACGCACAGAAATCAAGGGTGCAGACACAACTGTAGGACAAAGCAGGGTGAGGATGTATATGGTTGTATTAAAAAGTAAGCAAAATGATAAACTAAGAGAAAGCCAGGGGGAAAAATACAAGATCAAAAACATACCCTGGGAGTAAGATCCAACTAGAAAGTACCGAGGCAAACCAGGAAACCCAAATGTGGCGAGGTGAAAACAAAGGAGAATATCATTATCTACAGAGAGTCACATGGGGAAACTGCTGGGAGGACAACAGTAACTAAAAGGTGAACTAACAGGTAAGTCAACAACATACTCACATAGAATTCAACAAGCAAGCTAAGAAAGAATCTGGCAAGAAGCTATAGGACACATGCAAATAGTTATTGATGAAAAACTTGAGACAACACAGGAATTAATGTCAAAATAAACGTCCACAGCGGGAATTCCATAAGAGATCCTGACATGGGCATGGTTCATCATACCATGGACATGCTGGCATGGATCTTTGTCAGAGAGCAGCAACTAAGTTCCAAACTGTTAGAGAAATTAAAATGTTTTCCCTCCTGTGACCTGATCCACCTTACTTCAGTATAACTGAAACCCTTCTGAATGGGGCCTATTGTGTATTGTGGAAATATAATTGTTGCTCTCAGTGAGCACAGTTTGGTTTAACCCTGACTATTTGATAAGGGCCCAGATGTCTTTCTGTGTGAAATCACCTCCCTTTTGTGTTACCATGAAAACTGATGTGTTGGGCTGCCAGCTGCCAGTGACCCTCATGCTGTACCAAGGTGCTGTGTGACTGTTACTTCTTGCAAGTAAAACTTCTATATAATCTTGCTGAAGTTCGTCCTCTGAGTCTATTTGTTAAAAGAATTTACCTAACAACTTGGGTGCTCGTCCGGGATCCAAACCGTCCCATAATGGAACGGTTTGGAGCATTGAGAGGCTAGGATCTGCTGTGAGGGACGAGGAGTGACACGATTGAATTTTGAAAAGAGAGACCAGAGATGGACTCCTGTAGGGTAAGAGGAATTTTATAAACGTATTCGGGTAAAACCGAGCAGGGCTTTCAGGAAATCAGAAACTTGGGATGATCCCAGAGGTCTGTGGGAAACCCAACCCGCGGTCTGTGAGAGACCTGGAACAAAAAGAACCCCAGTGCAGCATCAATAATGCTTTTGAGCATAAGGCCAAGAGAGAGAGTATTGGTACCATGGGAAGAATAGAAAATCATAGAAATAATTAATGTGACGTAAAGCGAGTTAATCAGCTTCTCCATCTCCTCCAATCAGACAAGTCAGTTCAGTAACTAAACAATAACAGTAATTAAATGAATTTAAAAAACAGAAAAGGGGGGGGGATAAGGAGCCTGTTAAAATAATAAGTGTAGGTCTACAATAATAATAAATAAATAATAAATTAATCAATAATAAATAAATAAATGAATAGCAGTGAGTAAAAACAAATAGTAACTGAATATAAAAAAAAATAATAATAATAATAATAAAATGGGTAATAAGAACACTAAATTAGAAGAACTAGTCAGCGGTGACGCAAAATTGATGCATCAAAAGGATCCTAGAAACATAGAAAAATTAGAAAAATGGAAAAATAAATATGGTTTTTCGGGGAAGTTAAACTGAGAACTGTAGAAACTTAGTGAAGGACATAAAAAGAAAGACAGGGAAATCAGAAGAATCAGAGAAAAGAAGGTCTTATGAGTCCCCTTTTGGGACTTCCTGCCGGGGACCTTTATGCTGAAAGGGCTTCCTGTTTTCCCCCTGCATTGGTCCCCGGCAGCTTTACATTGGTCACTGATTGTTTGCACCTGTGTCCAATTACTGTTTTTCTGCCAGCTATATGTACTGCCGGTATTCCTTTGTTGAGTGCAGAAGTATTAGCCTGTTAACCCGTGTGTTGATGGTTGTTGATTACGTTGAGTGTTTTCGGTTCTTTTCCTGATCCCTGGCGTTTCCAGGTAAATTATTAAACTTTCTGTCCTGCATTTGGGTCCTGTCACTCCTTCCTCCTTCTAGCACTCCAACACATAACAAAATGCTTCTGCCCCATACGGACCCAGCGGACAAGAAAACGGCGCGAGAGGAGGCGTTCGTCTCAGCGCTCCTCCGCGCCTTGAGGAGTGTTTTACTCACCGCCACCGATTACCCTGCGGTCTTCGCCATGTGTTCCCGGCTAGAGGGGAGCATCCGACTCCCCCCAGGCTATGTCTCAAAGGGTCGGTTTGACATTCTGGTAACCCTCTTTTCCACCCTACTAGTATTGCAGTATAGTGTAATCCTATATGTTTAGATACGTGACAGGGTCACCGCTCTTCACTATGTCTTTACTATGAGGGAAGGTAAAAGGGAATAACAACTCCATATATGGTAATGGTCCGAATTCCTTTTGTGGAAAAGTACTGGTATGTAGGGCGGTGGCCACCAGCTATATCTATCCTATAGTTTCCCCTATAGCTCAGATCTCTCCGTGTGTCCCATGAGGGTTGATCTCCAGAACGCTCTGTATAGTTTGAATAAAACCTATAATCAGCTGAACCACCCCAGCCGCCTCTGTGTACTTCCTCATCAACGGACCTGTGTAAAACATGGGAGTATTCAACACTAGGCAAGCTTCCCTGGCCCTGCTTCAGCCCGTGATGCTGGGTCTCCTGACGCCAGGGTCATGTCGCGCCCCGGACCTTCACTCACCCGCCCAGCTTCGTGGGGAGGAGGAGGGCCGACCAGATACTCTCCCACGTGGCTACCATTCAGTCTGTGTTGGAGGAATGCCTGGACCTAGATCTTCCTGTTGAGCAGGTTTGGGATGTGTTCGACGCCTTGGCCCTGTTCCAAGTCCCTCTTTCACGATCCCCGGTGTGTCAGCTGCCTGGTTCCCGGTCCCCGGCGTCCCAACCGTCGAAGTCTCCTGACCCTCAGCCCCGGCACCGGTGTCTCCGCCGACTGGGGAAGCAGAAGCCGGAACCTCGGGAACCTGGGGGTTACGATCGGTTGAGGCACCATTCCGACTTTCCTCCGGGGTCCGCCTCATCTCACCGCCGACCGCCCTGCCTTCGACACCGGCTCCACAGTCGCTAACACCGGCGGAGGCGCATGCCATCTGGCGGGAGCTAAAGGCAAAACCCCTGCCTCCCTGGGATTTGGCTCTCCTCGTTGCTGCCCAGCCTGAGTCCCTCCTCGGTGCTGCCCAGCCATCCGAACCGGTATCCCGGATGTCTCTATGCTGACATCGCCGCCGCCTTTACGAGGCAGTGACCAGAGCATCAGTGTGCCGACGACGCCCCCTCTGAGGCCTCCGTCCAGGTTCCCAGGCCTCAGAGTGCCGACGTCGCCGCTGAGGTTCCACCGCAGCAGCCCGAACCTCAGTGCGCTGACAAAGGCGTCCCCGCGGAGGTTCCACCCAGGATCCGGTACCCTCAGTGCGCCGACGACAGCATCCCCGCTGAGGACTCCTCCAGGAACCTGCAACCTCAGTGTGCCGACGAGACCGTCCCCGCTGAGGTTCCGCCCCGGATCCTCGAACCTCAGTGCGCCGACGTAGCTGTCCCCACTGAGGTTCAACCCCAGCAGCTGGAAGAACCGCCGGAGCCTCCCGAGGCGCAGCAGCGGAGTCGCCGTCGTCGAAAGAAATCGACGTTGGAACCTCAGTACGCCGACAAAGGCGTCCCTCCTGAGGCTCCAGTCCAGTTCCCCGAGCCACAGTGTGCCGACGACAGCGTCCCCGCTGCGAGTTCCTCCAGGGTCCTGCAACCTCAGTGTGTCGACGATAGCGTCCCCCCTGAGGTTTCCCTCTCCCCTCTCCCAAGTCTCCTGAGCTGTCAGGGTGCCAACGACGATGTCCCCGCTGAGACCTCAGTACCACAGCCGGAATCTCAGTGCGCCGACGCATCCGTCCCCGCTGAGGCTCCACCACAGCCGCTGGATTTCCTCTTCGCTGCCCAGCCGGATCCATCCTCAGAGCTTCCAGCGGAGGCCACAGTGGTCGTCTGATCAGTTTCCAGCGCCGCAGCAGCAGCCGTCGCCTGATCAGCTTCCAGCGCAGCAGCAGCAGCCGTCGCCTGAGCAGTTTCCAGTGCCGCAGCAGCATCAGCCGTCGCCTTATCCGCTTCCAGCATCGCAGGACTTTCAAGAGCCGCCGCCAGGTCCTACGCAGCCAGCGCCGCAGCCGGGTCCTCTGGTGCTGCCTCTCAGGCCTTCACCTACAGAGCCTCCACAGCAGCTTCCACAGCCGCCTCCGCAGCAGCTTCCCCGGCCGCCTCAGCCGCCTCCGCAGCAGCTTCCCCGGCCGCCTCAGCCGCCTCCGCAGCAGCTTCCTCGGCCGTCCCTGCAGCTTCCCTGGCCGTACCTGCGGCTTCGCCAGCCTCCGCCTCCAGAAGGTCCAGAGCAGTCACAGCAACCACTGTTTCCCGAGCTGATGTGGCAGCTGCCCGAGTCCTTTGCGTCTCCTCTGCAGCTACCGTCTCCGGAATCCCCAGGGCCCCGAGCGCCGCCTCGTCGGCCATTTCCCCCTTGGCCGACTCGTCGGCGGGACTCCTCACATCCCAGAGTCCATGTCAGCCGGAGAGGTCGTCCCCTTGAACGACCTCCAACCAACTTCCGCCTTAGGGGCTGTCCTCCTGAACGGCCCCGGACTTCCGTCTGCCTGCGAGGCCGTCCACTCGAACAGTTTCGGACCTTCGTCTGCCCCAGGGGTCGTCCTCCTGAACGTCCTCAGACCTACGGCCACCTCAGGGGTCCACCTGAACGGCCCAGGACCTGTGTTCCCAGCTCCCTCCCGCCCGCCCTGACTTTTGTTTCTCGGAATAGGGTTTGGGCCGTCTGGTATCCAGCCTCGAGGGGGGGGGTACTGTTATGAGTCCCCTTTTGGGACTTCCTGCCGGGGACCTTTATGCTGAAAGAGCTTCCTGTTTTCCCCGTGCATTGGTCCCCGGCAGCTTTACATTGGTCACTGATTGTTTGCACGTGTGTCCAATTACTGTCTGGTCTGGTTGGTGTGAAAGGTCTGGTTGGTGTTGCTCTCCGGGTAAGCGAATCACTTTTGTCTTGCAAGCGTATCGTGTTGTGTGTGTTGCATAGTTAGTCTACAAACTAGCAACAGACTAGCTATAGTTTAACACACCTAAAAACTAACTAAACTCTAAACAATTCATTAACTGCTACATTCCGGTACTAGTCAAGTACCTTTGTATTTTGACCGGTATTTATTGCTATTTCCTGACTTAGCGCTCGTTAGCCTACCGGTTAGCTTAGCTAGCTAGCTAGCTTAGCTAACATGGCCTCTCCCTCTCTCTCTCTTGCTCGGTGTGCCACATGTTTAGTTATTCCTCTGCCTCCTTTAGCGATAATGATATCTGTAATAAGTGTAAGGTTCTGTTAGCCTTGGAGGCGAGGATCACTGATTTGGAAGCGCGGCTCCGCACCTTCGAACAAAAGCCAACTAGCCTAGCCCTGTTAGCTGGTGTGGAGCCAACGAACTCAGGGTCTGTTAGCGGTCCAAGGGCAGCTCCGGAGCAGCCCGGAGAATTAGCCTGGGCGACGGTCCGACGGAAACGTACTCCTAAGCAGAAGCCCACGGCTCATCACCTGCCTGTTCACGTTTCTAATAGATTTTCCCCGCTCAGCGACACACCCGCTGAGAAACCGACTCTGATAATTGGCGATTCCATAGTCAGGAACGTGAAAATAGAGACACCAGCTACCATAGTCAAATGTATTCCTGTGGCCAGAGCGGGCGACATCGAGTCAAATCTGAAGCTGCTGGCTAAGGCTAATCGTAAATATGGGAAAATTATTATTCACGTCAGCAGCAATGACACCCGATTACGCCAATCGGAGGTCACTAAAATTAATGTTGAGTCGGTGTGTAACTTTGCCAAATTAATGTCGGACTCTGTAGTTTTCTCTGGACCCCTCCCCAATCTGACCAGCAATGACATGTTTAGCCACATGTCGTCGTTCCGTCGCTGGCTGTCTAGGTGGTGTCCAGCAAACGATGTGGGCTTCATAGACAATTGGGCCACTTTCTGGGGAAAACCCGGTCTGGTAGCGAGAGACGGCATCCATCCCACTTTGAATGGTGCAGCTCTCATCTCTAGAAATTTGGCCGAGTTTATTAGCCGACCTAAAGCCTGACAATCCAGGGTGGGGACCGGGATGCAGAGACTCAGTCTAAAACGCCTCTCTGCAGTTTCCTTAGAGCCGCCGCCCCCGTCAAACCACATAGAGACTGTGTCTGCCCCTCGAACATATAAATCAAATAAATCAGAAGTTAACAGAAGAGGAGTTATTCATAAAAACTGAATAAAAATTAAGACCACTCCTCTTATTGAACAGAAAAAGCCAGAACTGCATACTATTCATCACTAATAGAGGAAAATAAGAACAATCCCAGGTTTCTTTTCAGCACTGTAGCCAGGCTGACAAAAAGTCACAGCTCTGTTGAGCCCAGTGTTCCCTTAGCTCTCAGCAGTGATGAATTTATGACTTTCTTTACAAATAAAATCACAACTATTAGAGATAAAATTCAGCAGATGCTTCCTATACCTGCAATAAATGAATCTTCTACTACAGTAGCTCTTGAATCATCTGTAGGACCTCAGTTATGTTTAGACTGCTTCTCTCCCATAGATCTCTCTGAATTTACATCAGTAGTTGCTTCATCGAAATCATCAACGTGTCTCTTAGACCCCATCCCGACTAGACTGCTTAAAAGCACCCTGCCATTAATGAACTCATCTTTATTGGACTTGGTAAATTTATCTCTAGTATCAGGCTACGTACCACAGGCCTTTAAGACTGCAGTAATCAAACCTTTACTCAAAAAGCCTAGTCTTGATCCAGGAGTCTTGGCTAATTATAGACCAATATCCAACCTGCCATTTATTTCTAAAATCCTAGAAAAAGCTGTTGCTAAGCAGCTATCAGACCACTTACACAGGAATGAACTATTTGAAGATTTTCAATCAGGATTTAGAGCACATCATAGTACAGAAACAGCACTGTTGAAAGTTACCAACGATCTTCTCTTAGCCTCAGATAATGGATTTGTTTCAATACTTGTCCTCCTAGACCTTAGTGCTGCATTCGACACCATTGACCACAACATCTTATTACAGAGACTGGAGCATGTGATTGGTATCAGAGGAACAGCGTTAAAGTGGTTCCAATCCTATTTATCAGACAGATTCCAGTTTGTTCATGTCCATGATGAACCTTCCACACGAACAAAAGTTAGTTATGGAGTTCCACAAGGCTCTGTGCTAGGACCGATTCTATTCACCCTGTACATGCTTCCTTTAGGATATGTCATTAGGAAGCACTCTATTAATTACCACTGCTATGCAGATGACACTCAGTTATATCTATCTATTAAACCTGTTAACACAAACCAGTTAACCAGACTTCAAGCCTGTCTAACTGACATAAAGGCCTGGATGACCAGTAACTTTTTACTTTTAAACTCGGAGAAAACAGTAGTCATTATATTTGGGCCAAAAAATCTCAGAAATAACTTTTCTAAAATTATAGCTACTCTAGATGGCATAACCCTGGCCTCCAGTACTACTGTAAAAAACCTTGGAGTTATTTTTGACCAGGACATGTCCTTTAACTAACACATAAAACAAATCTCTAGAACTGCATTCTTTCACTTGCGCAACATTTCCAAAATTAGGAACATCCTGTCTCAAAATGATGCAGAAAAACTAGTCCATGCATTTGTTACCTCAAGGCTAGATTACTGTAACTCATTACTATCTGGATGTCCCAATATCTCCATAAAAAGCCTCCAATTAATCCAGAATGCCGCAGCCAGAGTCCTGACAGGAACTAGCAAGAGAGATCATATTTCTCCTATATTGGCTTCTCTTCATTGGCTCCCTGTAAAATATAGAATAGAATTTAAAATCCTTCTTCTCACATACAAATCCCTTCATAATCAAGCTCCTTCATACCTCAAAGACCTCATAGTACCATATTATCCCAATCGACCACTTCGCTTTCAGAGTGCAGGTCTACTTGTGGTTCCCAGAGTTTCCAAAAGCAGAATGGGAGGCAGAGCCTTTAGTTATCAAGCTCCTATCCTGTGGAACCAGCTCCCAGCCTGGGTTCAGGAGGCAGACACTCTCTATACTTTTAAGGCTAGACTTAAAACCTTCCTCTTTGACAAAGCATATAGTTTGGGCTGGCTTCAGGCAACCCTGAACCATCCCTTAGTTATGCTGCTATAGGCCTAGACTGCTCGAGGACCATCGGTGCACTGAGCTCCCCTACCCCTCCCTTCCCTTCTCCTCTCCTCCCCCCTCACATGTATATTCCACCATTGAATGTCACTAACCTTGTGCTCTCTCCCTCTCTCTCTGTTCTCTCTCTGTACCTTCTACCGGTGTCCCTGGTCCTGGAGCTGTATATCGCTGATGTGCAGTTACTGGCTCAACCAACCTGCAGTGTCTATTTGTTGTTTATTGTTGCTGTTCTTTTCTCTCTGCTCTATCCACTCACCCCAACCGGTCGAGGCAGATGGCCACCCAAACTGAGCCCGGTTGTGTTTTTTCTTCCGTTAAAGGGAGTTTTTCCCTCTCCACTGTCACCAAGTGCTTGCTCATAAGGGATTTGTTGGGTTTTTAATTTTAGTTTTTGTAAAGTGCCTTGAGATGATTTGTATTGTGATTTGGCGCTATACAAATAAAATTGAATTGAATTATGATAAAGTGCCTAATCTAGAATGCTGCAGCCAGAGTCCTGACAAGAACTAGCAAGAGAGATCATATTTCACCTATATCAGCTTCTCTTCATTGGCTCCCTGTAAAATACAGAATAGAATTTAAAATCCTCCTTCTCACATACAAATCCCTTCATGATCAAGCTCCTTCATACCTTAAAGACCTCATAGTACCATATTATCCCAATAGAGCACTTTTCTCTCAGAGTGCAGGTCTACGTGGTTCCCAGAGTTTCCACAAGTAGAATGGGATGCAGAGCCTTTAGTCATCAAGCTCCTCTCCCGTGGAACCACCTCCCACACGAGGCAGACACCCTCTATGGCATTGACATTGTCATTCCTTTGTCAATGGGCAAACTTTACAAAAATCACCAGGGGCTCAAATAATTTTTTCCCTCACTGTAAATCAATTAGCAGTGTGAGAGACTACTAGTATAATAAGAAACAAATGTGTCCAGTAAGCTGTATATAATAAGCATAAAATAGCATTAAATGTCAACACTGGTAAGTAAATATACCATTCCACCAATGCTATTTGTTAATAAACACACATCAATCACTATAAGACAACTGTTTATTAGAAAGCAGATTGTCACTGGTTAGTGTTTCACTTCCACACAGTGCCAAGACCTAGAAACTCATTGTTCAGTCACACTTGAGTAAACTAGGTTATTTTTCTAATGAGCTTTTGCTGCATCACATCAAATGAGTAAACCCACCAGACATTTGGGATGTTATTTTCCTCTTAAGTATGTTTTTTCTGTCATCACACAAATGTTCAAGCAAATATATACTGTAAAATTTTTGGTACTATACAATATATAGTCTTACAGAGGGAGATAACACTGGTTTGACTTTATATGATCAGCCTTCTGCTCTATACATAGCACCAATCAGTATCATGATGAAAATCAACTAGTAGTACTGCGTGACCCAGATCTTTTTTGTTGTAGTTAGACACATGGTCCACATGGTGGTGGTGGTACCACACTGCTACTGCTAACAGATCCATCCACAGGTCAGGAATAGAGCATACCCTGTTAATGCAGATTTGAAACCATTATACTGCTTTCATTGTTGCATTTCACCGAACACACTTGTTTAGTCTCCTGTTAATCAAAAATACCCAGATGAATGAAACTTACTTCATTATGTCTGAATGGGAAGTTTTATTGTACTCGAACCACTTTCACAACAGTGTTTCCTGGTCCCTGAAGGTCTTTACACACCAGAGGCGAATTTCCCATGCTTTCCCATTATTTTGTGTGTCAACAATATTTTTCAAACCCATAACCTGTCAATAGACCATTTCACATCAATGATGGAATATCATTATTCTTTTTTTCGTCTCCAGATCGATTTTACCAACTGGCAACAGGAATACCTCTGCATCACAATGCACCTTGTTGGAATGTCACTAAAATATTCAACCTCAAACTTATGAGTTCTTTATGATAAAAAGGACAAAAATTACAAAGACGAGTACAGGGACAATGCATTGAAAAAGATAGCTGAAGGGCTTTATTATGGCATCGGTGTGTTTATATCCTACTCAGTAGTTTGTGGACAACAGTGATTATGTGAAACCCTTTGCCAGCTAGTCATCTAGTTATCTAGCGGAAAACCTCACACTTTACATCATAAATACTGTACGTGAATGAGCAACGTAAAACATTACAATTTTACCATTTATCTGAGAATCATGACAATGTGGACAGCACATTTTCTGTTACTATCCTGCTAAAACACAGATACTGGTTATTGGCATTATACACTGCATTAAGAGTGTGATTGCAATCAATGCAATGTAGTGACTGTCCTTGTGCATTGTATTGGGTGCACCCTAAATTTTCTTTTTTCCTTGCTTTTATTTAGTAAAAATCAGCACAAGGTCTTCATCACTTGATGACAAATCTTTTTTTTGTGTGTGTGTGTGTGTGTGTGTGTGACTTTTTAGAACTCATACTTGCATATTTGTATCACGTTTGATGTAAACAGCTGTGGTGCATTTAATTTGCTTCCGAATTTTTTGCTTTTTTTATGACATTTACTCACATCATTTCTGGTGTGTAAAGGCCTTAAGGAGAAATGGCATGAATGTGACAGAACATGAATGAAATCTTGAGTGGCATCTCAGACTAACTAGCAAGACCAGCACCTCCCAAGTGATACAACCACGCAATGAAAACACACGCCTCACAGTCAGAACCATGTCTTGGCTTTGACATGCATGTTAAATTTCATGGTATCAGCTGCTAGTTAGCTGGAGAAAATATAGCAGTCAGGTTGTTTACTGTGCTGGGGTGCAGCGGTGGCTCTTATAAGTTCCCAGATGGCGGAAGCTGCGGCCACACTGCTGGCAGCAGTAAGGTGTGGCCCCGCTGTGGATTCTCTGGTGTGTATACAGGTTCCCCAGCTCCTTAAAGCGCCGGCCGCACTGTGGACAGGCGTATGGGCTCTCACCAGTGTGCACCCGTTGGTGTCTCTTGAGTCCAGACAGCACTGAGAAACCTTTGCCACATTGGGGGCATGGGAAGGGGCTCTGGGCTCCACTGTGCACCAGCTTGTGGCTCTTTAACCGGGCTGCATGACGAAACCTCTCCCCACACTCCGGACACATGAAGGGCTTTTCTCCGGTGTGAATACGCTGATGCTGCCGCAAGTTTCCAAGGTAGTTAAAATGACGGCCACAGTCCCCACATTCGTAACCCCCCTCAATTTTAATCTCCTTTTTCACAGGCTGCCCTCCCCGGCTGATGCTGACACCAACCCCTGATCCAGTGCTGTCCTCATTCTGCCCTCTGCCACCCTCCATCCTGGAGTCGCTGCTACCATCCCCCATGGTGGGTGCAGTGCATGAGGTGGATTGCAGGGCCTGGAGAGCCTGAGCACCAGCAGAGTCTGAATGTATCACTTTAATATGTTCCTCCAAGAACAAGGAGTCAGGGCAGAATGTTCCACACAAAGAGCAGATATAGGTGTGACCGGAGAACTGCTGACCTGAAACCACAAACAAACATTATTGTAACTACTGTTAAGTGTGATGGGTACAGTAGTTCTGTCCTGGTGGCTAGAATCAAGTGACATTTTTTAGCTAGCCCTGGCATACACCAACCTCTTTTCTTTTTATTTTTGAACATTATTACACTTTCTATCTTGATTTTGTAGATTTAGCTTTGATTTGTTTCATGTCTCTCCATTCTTACCCACCTGCCTCGAGCTTCTCTGTGTTGCCCTCCAGTGGACTTCTTCCCTCCCTCGGAGAACTTTGGGGCTCCATGGAGAAATCAAGGGGCTGGATGTGTGACAGTGGGACCTGGGCCTGGGCAAGTCCTCCCCCCTCTCTCCTCAACGACTTGTGCTCATTGTCCTCCTCAGTTTCACCAGTTGAGGTGTTCTCACTCTCAGGATCCTTCATGACTGGGATAAATAAACAAACAAAACTTGAGAATAGACATAATATAGTAGAAGACATTAAAGCAGTATTGATAAGTTTAATAGAATCTACAAAATTCTAAGCATATCCATCCTTTTTTCTGAAACCCTATTATCAATGTGACCCCCAGTTGTAGATCATTTCCTCTCCTGTTTCTTTTTAAACACCAGCAGTGTTTAAAAGCACCACTAGCCCTGTTAAACCATCACCACGTGTTCGGTAAAACAGTCCTGGACCTTTAAATGTCAAAAATTCCCAATATTGTCAGCTTCCCACCAACTTTAGTACACAGTGATTTCACACAGGTGTTTCATCATCCCAGTGCATGGACTCACAGGCACAGATTATATGGAGAAAAAAATGTAACGTATGGGAACTAGTTCTAAGTAAAACCAAAATTCACAGGTGCGTATTTATACTATGGACGGTGTACTGAACCACTGAATATTATATTGAGAATTGTTGCATCCCTAATATTTCCACATTACAAAAAAATGCAACAACGTTTAAAACAGTGTGTGAAGCCCAGCAGCAGTGCTATGACTGTAGACATGCACTACTGATGTATAGGTAACTGTACACTAGGCCTCATGCAAGAACAAGCCCTAAGAACACGTTTTTTCTTAAGTGCCATCTATGAGAGATTTAAAAGAATCTGTGACACTCATGAATTTTCTCATATCTAGGCTTTACTCTTAGGTAGGAGGGAATTCATGAGTGGTGCAGTCCTGAGGACCCCTTAGCTACTTCACATTGAAAAGATATTTCTAGCATGTATTTTCATGTAGCCTGAAACATTCACTGTTTATTTCTGTTACAGTACAGTACAGTAAAGACATGTCGCTGACAGATGCACTATTAATCCGCACTGTTGGGGATGTTTTCATTCCAAACATAATGAAAGGGTAGTGTTTTCAATAGAGTGCATGAAGGTTAACAATTCTTCTTTTGGCTTCTCTTATATGACTGCAGATGCAGCTAAAATAGTTTGTTTTTTGTTTGCCGATTTCTGATAGCAAACTTCAAAATGTGAAATCCGTTTTTTTTACTCTTGCATGACATTTTTATGAACAACACTTTCTCACAAACAAAGTCAAACATGTAATCTACATGGCTATTTTAGGGGTGTCGATTGAGCTGATGATTAAATATTAAGCATATTTCTTTATGCTGGTGTACCTTAGTCTGAAACAAGATTTCTGACATACAATTCAGGTTAAGAGAATTTAGCGAATAATCCTACTTGGCACATGTGCGAACAAGACCAACAATAAATTAGGAGAAATGTTTGACAAGAATTGGAGAATGTTCAAATTTTAACTTACAGCATAGTTTTGAATGAATCCATATATCCATCCATTAGCTATACCAGGGGTGAGCAATTCTGGTCCTCAAGACCCACTTCCCTGCTTGTTTTCCAACTATCCCTGCCATACCCACTGCTGAATACCTGGATCAGGTGTGTTCAGCCAATCAGAAGCTGGAAGATACCATCTCAGATGAGGCTGGAGTTGGGGAAGACAAAGTGATACTGCTTTTCCATAGGTGATACAAAATGGATGTTTCCTGAAGTGAACTCGGTTTGGCAGGACCACTCCTGTTACTCCCCACACTTATCACTGTGTCTGTGTTTACCTTTCAGGTCTGAGGAATACTCCATCGGTGCTACCCATTCGTAGTCATATATTCGTTTGCTGCCAGACGGAAGTATGCTAAAGATGTCATCTGTAGTAGAGTCTGAGTCTCCGTGCCCAGGCCCGGGACCAGCCATCCCGCTATCCGGCCACAGGTTGAGAGAGTGCGAGTCCTGCTCCTGGCGAGCCTCCCGGTCACCACTGGCTTGGCTCTGGTCTCCGTCCATTTCAACACAACTTCTCGAGTTTTTGTCTTTCATCAGATAGTCACAAATGGCATCTATGTTCTCTTTCTTGACACCAGGCACGACAGCTTTGGCTCTTCTAGGATCAATGTTGTTGTGCTTGGTTCCCGAACTGAAGTCGGGTTTCTTGTAGCCAGTCTCCGTAGATGGCTCTCTGGTGGGGAAAGACTCTCTACCATCCCTCTGGACTGTAACGTTATCCAGTCTCGCCCTTAACATTTCGATTTCCTCCGTTTTTTCGCGTAGCTCCATTTTCAGGACCCGTATTCTTATGCTCACCATTTTGCGGATTTCAGACAGCGCCGTCTCCAGTACCGCGGTTATGTTCCTACCGAGGTGCTCAGTGATGTCGCTGACCGTGCAGAGCAGCTCCTCATCGGGCTCTAGCTCCAGGAAATCGCCACTGGCTCTGTTCAAAGAACGGGGAGGCTCCATGACGGCGCCGTGAACTTCAGTGGACAGGCTCGTTTCGGTGAAATTGTAGGATTTTTTACGACTCATAGATTAGTATCGATTAGCCTGTGGAGAGTTTAGCTAGCTAAAAGCTACTCGGCAAGCTAATGTTTGGGTGATGCTGGTAGACAGTAGTTAAGCTTGTCAGCATTAGTAATAACGGATGTAACGGGAATTAGTCTTCAAAACAAGGGGATCGTCATCAGAAAGGCATGCTTGGACGGAGGCTCCTTGTGAGGCACTTTTATTTTGAAAGCAGGAAATAAAAAAACTGAAAGCAGAGTTGCAACACTGGCTGATATCGACACTTTAAATTTGATTTTCAGAATTAGCGCCCTCTGAAGTCTGTAACTGCAAATAAACCATAATAATTTTAGCAAAATATTATGGTAATATTTTTTAGTACCACATTATTAGGCGCCTTGTATATATGGTTAAATAATACATTAGAAATAAACTTGGAACTATTAATTATTAAATTATTCACTAAGACGAAATAATGCCATAAATGTGAATAAGTCATCAATTAAAACTTCTAGCAGTTGAGTTTGCAGTTTTAAGTGTTTCAAATTTAAGCCAGGATAGGGTCTGGCTTAATCAATTTGCAGTTATTATGACTTTCACCCAGACAACACAGGTTTAAACCCCTGTAGCTAAGATGATAATAGAGCAACAGCCTAACATCTTTGTAAGGCAAAATAGAATATATCAGGTGTTGTCTCTTTGGCTTGCTCCGCTGCCCTCAGCTGGCCAATTGGAATAGCTCAGCGGTAACATTATTGCAGTGTGTCTAATTGTTCTGGACTCACAGTTACCACCAATGAAAGACGGTTGGAAACTAAACTTGATCCCACCATGTCGAGGCTAAAAACTTTTTAAGTCACTGAAATGAAAATTGGTTCACAAGACATTTGAGAAATGCATCTTGTAGTGTAAAGTGTTTGCTTCACAATGATGTGAAAGTCATCTTGTTCACTCATTCATAGAAAACAATACACCAATTTAAATGTTCTAAGACACTTTTTATTTAGAAAAGACATATGCAGGAATGTGTGTCTGATCATGAATAATCATGTGATTTACCTGAAAAGACAAAGACCTGAGCTGCACAATGAGCCTTGCAGTCAGGAATGTGGCTGAGAGGTAATTACTACAATGCAATGCAGATGCAAATGTCGTCTTCTGAGTCACGTTTTTCCTCTGAGGACAAAGTAAACTCTTCATTGCTGTCTGGAACATACAAAGCGCTTCTTCACCCATGGAGCGTGGGATAACTTCACCTGGACAACTGAGAATCTTCACAGACTTATGCAATGTCATGAGTTGTCATGAGTGCTGCTTTTGTGTTTCCTAAAGCTCTCACATTCCACATTCACCACAACAGCTATCAGACATGTCTTAGCTGTTGTGTGCTCCTTATGAGGATTGCACTACACTTCCATATGAAGCATCTACACCTTGCTACCGTAACTCTACCATTCCCTTGTGCTGCTGCACTCCACCTGATACGGCACTTTGTACAGGCAGTTTTACAAACTAAGTCTTCCATTGTCCATGTCCTGTTGTTAATCTTTCTAGAATATGCTGTGCTAAGTTAACCTTGCCTGTTCTTTTGACTACTGGTGAGTTAGAAAAACTACTGAAGAAAGGGCAAGCTGAATTATGTGTGTCCACATCCAACACTGTAATTTTGTGATCAAATCAGTTCCTCTCATCACTTATACAGCAGCAATGGAAGGTAAGACACCAAGGTCTCAGAGAAAAAAGGTTAATCTCTATGGACTTCAAACATTAATATACAGTATATTGGGACAAATATGCTGTCAGAGGTAAAATTATATAGCTTATGTGTGTTTATGCAGCAGCTGATGGAAAATCCAGTGGACCATAAATCATCCAAACAATTACAATTACACCTGTTCTTCTCCTTGTCTGCACATTTAAAAATGCATTATTGCTTATATGCTTTATTTGTCCAGAACATTTAAGATTATATCATTTTTTGATGTTACTGATTATATGAATATGTTCCTGTGACTGTAATGTGGTAGCGCTACAATGAAAAACTACATGGCATACAATATTTATACACATAATATTTAAAGTGGAAGTTTGAATTTTAATAAAAATGTCCTGACAGAGCTGATGGAGCGCAGGACTCACACTTACAGTGGCATCCCACTGGCTAATCAGAATAAGCTACCATTTGGTGCCAGGAAAACCGCAGGCAGAGAAGCAATATATATATATATATATATATATATATATATATATATACAGTGGGTACGGAAAGTATTCAGACCCCTTTAAATTTTTCACTCTTTGTGTCATTGCAGCCATTGACCAAAATCAAAAAAGTTCATTTTATTTCTCATTAATGTACACTCAGCACCCCATCTTGACAGAAAAAAACAGAAATGCAGAAATTTTTGCAAATTTATTAAAAAAGAACAACTGAAATATCACATGGTCATAAGTATTCAGACCCTGTGCTCAGTATTGAGTAGAAGCACCCTTTTGAGCTAGTACAGCCATGAGTCTTCTTCGGAATGATTGTACTTTACACCACTATCGTCCGAAAACCAGCACGTGTAATAAAAAGTGTAATAAAAGTAAGTTTTATATGACACCAGACTTTTGCAGAATGTGTTGAGAAGCACAGACAACTTGTGATTCCTTCCCCGTGACTGTCTGTTATAAATTCCTGAGTGCTGCTTCAGTTTCAGAGCAACACTGAGCTAACAGACAAACTGCAGGAGAAAAGGAAATGCTGAGTCTGTTCCTGGGATGTTTTAGGGAAAACACACATTCTGCACTATAAGAAAAGCCAAACCCACAAAATCACACAAACAGAAATAAAATCTGGGGAAAAGGTTATGAAAGACATTGCAAGCAAGTTGTGTGGTTATATTGTTATATTTAGAAAGGATTTGCTTAAATAAAGTAAATGAATAAAATGTAGACCACACCCCGGCCTATTTAGGGTTTTGTCAATGGAAGGAATAGATGGAGCCTTGTTTAAGTGATTAACCTGAAAACTCCAGTTTAGTTTTGAGGATAGGCAAAAGAAACCTAAGGGGAATCTCACACAACATTAAACATCTACAGTATAGGATAAAATGGGAAGAAATAACAAAAATAATAAAAACATCCCAACAGCGATTATTTTTTAGGCCTGCCAATGTAATAATTGTCAGTTAGGCCTTAGTCAAGTTCACTAGAGTAATACAGGAAACTAAACAACTTGCAACTTCAAATGAATGAGTCGTATTGATGCTGTCATGTATTGTGGAGTAAATTTACATCACAATATAACCAAAATATTTAGATACTGAAGTCGAACCAAAAGAAAAATTGCGACACAAATATTAATCATTAAGCTGCAACTAAATATAAGGAAATTAATAAATAATGCAAATAGAAATGAGTAGCCTACAAATAAAAATGTAACAATAAGAACAATTATTTACATACCCAAACGACAAATAGTCTCGAAATTGTCTTATTCTGATGTTTTACATTTTGTATTAAACATTTTTCTATTAGTATACTTGTTCATTTGTAGAACAAGATATATTGGGTAATGGTGTAAACCCTCACATTCTCTGTAGGCTGCGTGTTTTATGTTATTTTTCCTATGAGCTATCAAATATAGCCTATTAAATCTTCGTCTGAAAAAATAAGCGGCAAACAGTACATTTTCAAACAGGTAGACCGGAATGTTTCATTTAGTGTTTCTTAAATTTTGATATTCAAGTTTTGTCAACATGACATTTATTTTGAAAAGAAACACGAGGTCATTTAGTGTGGTAGGCTTGACGCTGCTGTTTTGTACTGAGCGAAGTTTTATTGCTCTGCTTTGGTGGTTGTACCGGACATGTCCGGACCGGACCGACACTTCGAAACCACACGCACTGGATAAAGAGCTCTAATAACGGCGAGCAGTGGCGGGAACTGGCGGAGATAACGAACCGACGCAACATAATGGGTATCTGTACAACTATTATTGTTAGAACCAGCCTAGTCCTATAGCACATCACCATCGGAACGTCTAAGTGCACGTTAACTGGTGTCAGGTGGCCTTATGTGAACGTAAACTCAATTTAACTTTCAAAATGATTTGGCCCTCAATGCAGGGCCGGATTAACGGGGTGGGGTGGGAAATCCTTAAAAAAGCTCTGATGTGGGGTTTATAAAAAGGAATGGTCACTTTTGATGTAACCACGAGAAAATGGGCTAAACATGCAAAATCAGTGGTATGGTTTTATAGAGTGCATCTCCACAAACACAGGCTTCAAGAAAAGGACAGAAATCAGGAAATGGTAATCGGTAAATGACTATGGTCAATGGTGATAAAGTTATTAGATACTCAACGTGTTATTCATATGAGCTATAGCACTCCTAAAATAAGTACCTTCTACTCACAAAGCAAAGTAAAACGTATGAGAAACTTGAAATGTGCATGCCTTCAGCTGTGCTTTTTAACATTTCTAGCAGTGCATGATTCCTCCAGAGATTCTACAAGTCTTAAGGGAACTCTGTCAACATGTGAGGAAAAATTTCCAACAGGTAACTTCACAACAGACAAGCCAGTTTTATGTTTTGTTAATGAACCACTTCTTATGGGAATTTATTAATAATGTGCTTTTAGTGTCAGTCTTCAGTGTCATGCGCCATTTCCCAGTAGTGTATCATTGCTGTCACAATAGTCTTGGCTTATAAAAATGGCATGTCCTATGTGTTTTACTAAAAGAAACCACTTTTCACTGGCAGCTACAACTTCAAACACCTAACAATTAAGTTTCTCATTCAATTCAAGGGGAAAGCGTGTTTAAAATTTTGAATGGTAGTTCAGGCTTTTTCAGCGAATGGAAGATAACCTTTCATTAAAAGCAAATGTGACTGATGAATGATACATTTTTATTGTAGCTTAGCTAGTGATACTACCACATATTAGCCTTGTAAAGCTAGAATAGCCCAAAGTTAAACTAAAGACAACATTTGAGAAAAGGTCAGGAACCTAGTTGACCATAACAGTAATTGGGTTTTGATTTTGAAATGTGTGATATTCATTCTGAAATACTAAGCAAACTTACCACATAATAATTGTGGTTACTGGAGTACAAAATCATGTGAGAGAATTTAAAGTGGTTTATACCTTGAACCTGTGTGTTCCTTTGAAGTCACTTATTAATCTGAGTCAGTCACACAGTGTCATCACAAACTCAGACTCAATTCAGCGGATATGTTTTGTACTAGAAGCATATAGAATTCTATATATAGATATAGAAATATATATTTTAAAACAATTTCCTTTGTGTGTGTGTGTGTGTGTGTATGTGTATGTGTCTTCCCCAATCTCGGGGCCTCTACCAGAGGCCTGGGAGTTTCAGGGTTCTTCGCAGTATCTTAGGTGTTCTTATGTAACAAATCATTTTTAATCAATAATTTTATCTCCTCTTACAATCTTGATTTTATGTTTTTAACAGAAACATGGTTAGATAGCAGGACAGCAAATGCAGTTCTTATTGAATCCACCCCACCTAATTTTACATTTCTATCAGAAACACAAGAAAACAAAAAGGGTGGTGGTGTCTGTCTTTTTTAGGGATAATATGGTTACCCACAGGCTGTCATTTGGTGAGTCCTTATCATTTGAGTATGTATCTTTTAAAATTGAGCAAAAATTATCTCCCTGTACTTTTTATTATCATTTACAAACCTCCCCAATGCTGTCAAAATTTTATTGATGAATTTACTGAGATTCTTTCAGTTGTCTTCACAGAGTTTGACTGTTAGGTTATTACAGGTGATTTTAATGTTCACATGGATAAGGCCTGTGACAGATATGCCAAAGAACTTTCTACTGTCCTTGAAATGTATGGCCTTAGTCAGCATGTTAGGGAGCCGACCCACACCAGAGGTCACACTCTGGACCTTGTCATTACTAAGGGTGTTAACGCTTCTAATGTCACTGTGATTGATGTTGCTTTGTCTGACCATTTTTGTGTCTTTTTTTGATTTGTCCATAATTCCCAAAGATACAACTGGACCTACACTTGTTCACAAAAGACACACAAATGATAACACCAGGACACTGTTTATGGAGATGATTAGGTTTGAAAATACCACTTTCTCTCATGTTGAAGATTTGTTGAATTCATATACTTCAAGTGTTCTAAATGTCATATATGTGATTGCTCCTGTTAAAGATAAATTAATCAGGAAGAGGCAAAAGCCACCGTGGAGAAATGATGACTCGGTCAGGGCACAGAAAAGGGAGTAATGGCGTAAATCAAAGCTCCAGGTTCATTATGACATTTATAAGCAGATGTTGTGTGTGTTCAATGAACCTCTACGTAGAAAGAGAGAAATGTATTTTTCTGAAGTCATCAACAACAGTAGTAACAACTCACGTTACTGCACTCATCAAGGTGACAAATAACATTCGTCTGAACACAGACGCTGGCAAAGTCTCTGTCTTAATACTGCTGGATCTAAGTGCTGCTTTTGACACAGTGGACCATGTGACCCTGTTACAAAGGTTAGAGGACTGGATAGGCATCTCTGGTACTACCCTTAAATGGTTTAAGTCTTATCTTGAAGACAGGAAGTATTTCATTGAAGTTGGTAACTGTATCTCAGACCAAATGGCGTTGACATGTGGGGTCCCCCAGGGGTCGATCTTGGGACCGCTTTTGTTCAATCTTTAGGTCAGTTAATACGCAGCAATAATGTGTCCTACCATAACTATGCAGATGACACTCAGATTTACATTTCACTCACAGCTGGTGAATATGGACCAGTCGATTCACTCTGCCATTGTATTGAACAGATCACTCTGTGGATGCAAAACAACTCTCCAAATAAACAGTGACAAGACTGAAATAATCATCTTTGGGCCACAGAAACAAAGAGAAAGTGTCAGCAGTCACTCCGAGTCTCTTTCTCTAAACTTTAAAAATCAAGTTAGAAATCTAGGGGTAATCATGGACTCAGACTTGAATTTTAAACAGCCACATTAAATTGATAACATCGTCAGCATTTTAACCTCTCAAAAACATTGCCAGAATCAAAGGGATCATGTCTAAACCAGACTTGGAAAGACTCATCCATGCTTTTATCTCTAGCAGGTTAGATTACTGTAATGGCCTGTTCACGGGGCTCTCAAAACGAGCTGTAAGGCAGCTACAGTACATTCAGTACGCTGCTGCTCGGGTCCTGACTAGAACCAGGAAGTACAACCACATTACTCCTGTTCTCAGGTCTCTGCACTGGCTTCCTGTCTCTCAGAGAATAGACTTTAAAACAGCACTGCTTGTGTATAAGTCTCTTCATAGCTCAGCACCACATTACATCTCTGACATGTTGATGCCATATGAACCATCTCGAACTCTGAGAACATCAGGGACAGGCCTTCTGCTTGTGCCCAAAGTCAGGACTAAACAGGGAGAAGCAGCGTTTCAGTTATATGCAGCTAAAACCTGGAATAGTCTTCCTGATGATGTTAGACAAGCCTCATCTCTGGCAATGTTTAAGTCCAAGCTAAAAACCTTTATTTTTAGTGTGGCATATAACATATGACAACTGACAGTGTTTTATCCAAAGTGATTTATCTGCACTCAGTTCTCATTTTTATTCTTGTTTATGTATTTTTAGCCTGTCTTTTATTTCTGTAAATTACTCTGAATTACTCTGTGTATGAATTGTGCTATATAAATAAACCTGCCTTGCAACTGCGCTCTTCTGAACTGAGAGCTCTGATGTTGTTCCTGGGATCTATTGGAGCCACTCTCCCACTTTGGGGGTCACTTGATGGAGAGTTGTGCAGATGGCTTGAGGTTGGCCACTAGGGTTGTTTTCCACAGTTCCACTGACTTCCTGATGAAGGTTCTTAGAGTCCTGTTGATGTTGTAAAGCTCCAAGCATTCCAGGATCCATGTGTGAGGCACTGAGTCATAGGCTTTCTTGTCAGTCGGCTTTCTTGTCAATGTGCGGTGCACATGTTGGTCTGTCTGGTTTTATAGTCTGAAATAACTGCTTTATTTACCAGTAGTTGATGTTTTGATCTAGTGTTCTTACCCATTCCTTTCTGTGCTCCAGTATTGACCCAAGTGCTCATCTTAGCCGCTGTGATGCTTGACAGGAACTTCCATGTTATGCAGAGACAGGTTATCAGATGGTAGTTGGATGGGACTACTCCCTTTTGGGGTTCCTTCAGGATCAGGACTGTTCTGGCTTCAGTTAGCCATTCAGAGTGGGTCCCATCCTTTAGCAACTGGTTCATTTCTGCTGCCAGGCACTCATGAAATGCAGTTAGGTTCTTTAGCCAGTAGTTGTGGATCATGTCAGGCTCCGGTGCTGTCCAGTTCTTTAGGCTTGAGACCCTTTCTTGGATATTCACTATTGTGATGGTTACTTGGTCCTGTTCAGAGGTTGCTGTGGTCTGCTCTAAGGTCCACCAGCCACTGAGCATTGGTGTTATATGATGCCTCCTTCTATGTTTTTCCAGTATTGTTCAGTCTACCCTGCCACTGAGTACACATTCGATGGTTTAGTTAAATTTCAATTCAATTCAGTTCAATTCAGTTTATTTGTAAAGCACCAAATCACAATACAATCATCTCAAGGCACTTTACAAAAAAAAACAAAAACAGAAGTCCCAAAAATCGCTTATGAGGAACTACTTAGCAACAGTGGAGAGGAAAAACTCCCTTTAATGGAAGAAAAAAACCTCCAGCTCAATTTGGGCGGCTATCTGTCTTGACCGGTTGGGGTGAGTGGATAGAGGAGAGAGAAAAGAACAGCAACAATAAACAACAAATAGACACTGCAGGTTGGTGGGGCCAGTAACTTCACATCAGCGATATACAGCTCCAGGACCGGGGACATCTGCAGAAGGTACAGAGAGAAAGAGAGGGAGAGATCACAAACTATTCAATTCAATTCTCAATTCAATTTTATTTGTATAGCGCCAAATCATAATACAAATTATCTCAAGGCACTTTACAAAAACAAAAAAACCCAACAAATCTTTTATGAGCAAGCACTTGGCGAAAGAAGACAGGAAAAACTCCCTTTAACGGAAGAAAAAACCTCCAGCAGAACCGGGCTCAGTTTGGGTGGCCATCTGCCTCGACCGGTTGGGGAGAGTGGATAGTGGAAAGTGGACAGTGGAGAGTGGAAACTAGGGGAGAGAGAGCACAAAGTTAGTGACATTCAATGGTGGAATATACATGTGAGGGGGGAGGAGAGGGGAAGGGAAGAGAGGGGAGGGTTAGGGTAGGGGAGCTCAGTGCACTGATGGTCCTCAGGCAGTCTAGGCCTATAGCAGCATAACTAAGGGATGGTTCAGGGTTACCTGAAGCCAGCCTTAACTATACGCTTTGTCAAAAAAGAAGGTTTAAAGGAAGCCTTAAAAGTACAGAGATTGTCTGCCTCCTGAACCCAGACTGGGAGCTGGTTCCACAGGAAAGGAGCTTGATAGCTAAAGGCTCTGCGTCCCATTCTACTTTTGGAAACTCTAGGAGTGAAGTGGTCTATTGGGGTAATATGGTACTATGAGGTCTTTAAGGTATGAAGGAGCTTGATCATGAAGGGATTTGTATGTGAGGAGAAGGATTTTAAATTCTATTCTGGATTTTTTAGGGAGCCAATGAAGAGAAGCTAGTAGCCTATATGAGAAATATGATCTCTCTTGCTAGTTCCTGTCAAGACTCTGGCTGCAGCATTCTGGATTAACTGGAGGCTTTTCATGGAGATACTGGGACATCCTGATAGTAACGGGTTACAGTATACAGTAATCTAGCCTTGAAGTAACAAATGCATGAACTAGTTTTTCTGATGTTTGGTGGAGAACACCGTATTTATTCTCCTTGCTTCTATTACTCTGGTGTACCTCTCTCTCATATATCTTTTGTGTTTAGCTCTGACAGTGCTGTTGGATGTGGTCAGGGGTCCTGAGCGGTTTCCGGCAGATCAGGAGTTAAAGGAAATGTTGAGAGGGAAACTACGCGTTCTGCAGGTTGACAGCGCAGAGGTCGATGCTCTATTCATGGTACAACTCATCACATACATACACAGATGAACAAAATCAGAAATGTCTAATTTGATTGCTAAAACAGATATCTGAATATTGAGTATTTATCAAGTAGAAACTCTAAATGAACATAAATCTTCCTTCTAGTTTTGTTGTATTTGCTAGGCCAAACTAAGCATTAGTCTGATACACAGAACATATTCTTTCATATGTATTTTTGGTGTCCAAAATAGAAGTTGAAATGAAAAGCAAATGAAATTGGTCCTCATCAAAGATAATAAAGATGTATTCTGCACCCAAAGAAGTCAGTACATCACATTTTCATATCAAAATGGGAAGATATGGTGCTTTGAAAAAAAGGAAACCTGTTTATTGTGTGATTTAGGAGATATTCAAACACATACCATATGAGTGTATTTTTTTCAAAATAAAGCAGCTTGAAAGCATTAAGATTTCCAGATAACATTTTTTGGTGCTTCTGTACCATGAATCTCTACTCTTTGGCTTAGCATGTTCCAAAGAGAAACATCTTTGCTCATTTTTTGTTAATTATACATACATTTTTTCATGGGAAATAGGCTCATGCCTGCAAATGAGAACAATGTTATTGCATTAATGATTGTGTACAATGAATTAATAGGTAAGCATTTCCTTCAAGAATTTCTATCCTACAGTTCAGACATATAGAACTATGTAGTTTTAAACCTGCTCTTTTCTTTGTCTTACAGGAGTTGTCTGGTCATGTTATCTCTATTAACAGTGAAGAAAACAGTATTGTTGTGACATTCAAAACATTTGATGAGATATGGAAGTTCACAACATATTACAAACTTGGTATGTTTGAAATAAAATAAATAGTTGCCAGCCACTTATTTGGAAAAGTCTGAATTAATGCAGATTAATGTGTAAAAATAATTCTTAAAGTGATAATGCCATGTTTTTTACATTGCATTAAAGTTGTATGTAATGCCTGTTTCATAGTAAAATGTAAGCATCTCTTCTTTTTCAGGCTTCCTGGCTCAGTGTATGGAGAATTTGTTGCTAGACCAGAAGTTCTGGCTCAGTTCTTTGGAGGAAGAAGTTGCTATTGTGGTTTCCATTCAGGAGGAAACTCTTAATCTTATTTACAAAGGCATCCTCATGCAAGAAGGTAGGTGATATAATATATTTTCTTAAGGTGCTCAGTAAAAAAACCAGAGGCTCTTCTGAGCAGAAAATAATTACAAAATAATATGTAACATTATCATTATTCTGTGTTATGACTTTAAAAAGTCAATGAAAACCATGAGCATAAACACACCATCTTACTGTCTGTCCTCAGGTTCTTTGTTTGCTCATTGTAGTGCCAACCAGATTTTTGATAGCTCTACATCTGGAGGAGACCTGTATCTGGAGCAGGGAGATCTAGCCCAGTTTGAGCCCCCATTCCTGGGCTCAGGGTGGACGGTACTTTGCCTGGCTGATGGAGCCCGTGGCACTGCCCCCAAACCTGCTCTGGAGCCAGTTATTCCTTTTCATCAGTGAGTCAGTAAACCCTACACATAAGCTGGGTGTAGCCTTATGTCACAAAACACACATAAGAGTCTGTCTAGTTTTGGTTTTTGAACTCCATGCTTTATTTTGAAAATCATGTTCACTGTTTTGTGTAGTCAATTAGATTCCTGTCCACCAATTTCCCACATGCAGCTTGTTAATCATCTTCACCTGTAAGTCATTGTCTGCATATAAATACCCCAGTCTGTTTAGTCAGTATTTGCCAGTTTGTGTGATCTGTTGTTCCTAGTGTTCCAGTGTGCTTACCCGTCTTGTCTTGTCCAGTCTGTCCTGTGTATGACCCTTACCAATTTTTGTAATTCTAATTCTGCCTGTTGTTTTGGATTCTTCTGGCTGATTGTAAGTGTTGGACTTCTGCACGTGTTTGACATTTCCTTCTGGATTCTGTCGCCTGTTTATTAAATTTTACTAAAGGCCCATCCTGTCTCTGGCTGTGCTTTTTGGGTCCAGTTGTCTGAAGTATTACACCTTATAACGGTGACTGTTTGCAACGTTCTGTTATTATACAGAAGTAGATAGGTGTTATACACTGATCACATTGTGTTCACAGATGGTTTCTTAAATCCTGTGCAGAAAGCATTTTAGTGGGTGATGGGAAACTGGCCTGTGACTTCCCTTTGCAGTTTGGTAAGTACAGTCAAATTTACACTATCACATACATTTTAAAAAGAACTAAACGCCTAGGTAAAAGTTGTGGAATATTTACTCTCATTTGCAAATCTCTTTTACTGTCCTCTGTTCAGCCAGAGGAACCTGTCTGGCCACAGGAGAATATGTCGCTGAGGGTTCAGATGAGCTGAACATAGCACCAGGTGATCGTATCATCATTATGGGAATTCTGGTGTCTTGTTTTGAGTGGTTCACAGGAAGAAAGGAAAGGACAGGTGAAGTTGGTTTGGTGAAGACGAGCCTAGTGAAACCATCTGCTGACACTTTCTCGTTAGTGCATCATTTTTGTTATCCAGTTTTAACAAAACAGACAGTTAAAAGTAGCCATGTAACAATATTGTGTTATTCTGTTCTCTCACTGTTCCAGCTCAGCAGATATTTTTTTAGATGAAGAGGAATGGGTGTTCTTCAGCCTGCAAGAGGACAAAGTCATAGATGAAACAATTGCCTTATTGAAGAAGAAATCTCAAAATGAAACTGGTCACAATTATATACTGGGTAAGACAGAAAACTTGCAGAAGGTCTCACACTAATCCAGTGTTTGGTTTATCCTTTTTTGGCTACTGTAGAAAAATGGTGAGAGAAAATGGCTACCTCTTTGTAAGGAGACCTGCTCCCTATTTCAATTTAAAAGGATCATTCTAAGATGCAAAAATGCAGTGGTTGATATTTTCTAGTGGTATTTTCATATTTAATGCTATATTGAATTTCTCCTACTAAATCCCACAAAATATTACACATTTCACATTTAACATACACACGTACACATACCTGTTTTCCACATCAAAACAAGAGAAAATGTAGTACTGTTGGAGTAGTGCAGTTCAGTAGACAGAGAACATCTGATTTCTGTTGTGTGTAAAAATATCCAAATGAAGAAATATCTTGTTTATCTTTTCCACTAAATAGTGTCAGACAGACTTGCATGTCTGGTGTTCAACGCGTGAAACGAGGGTTTGTTGACATTTAGAAATGAAAAGGAAATCAATCACCTAATTCTGCCACTGCATGCTGTGCTGTTATAGTTAACCTATTGTAATAAGTAATTAGTACCTGAACTAAGTTAAGTTATCTTACACTAAACCAGTGGTCAGTGGCAAGAATATGTGATATTCTATTCTTTGTCAATTGTTTAGGCAGAACAGTATAAATTTGGTGCATGGCATGAAAGAGAGAGTGAAATGAATGCAAACATAGTGAATTGCTGCTTTAATTATTCACGAGATTTAATTACCAGTTTCGAGATGTTATTTCATTTACTGTCTTGCATTTTTTTCTTCCATCTCAGATACTGTCAGTTACGAAGCATCTGAAAAGAAAACATCATGTAGGTATTCCTAGCCAAACATCACATAAATGTACTTTGTCTTCTCATCATTTTAGCACTGCTTTTCTTTTGTTTTTCCTATGCAGTCCACTCTTCAGGTAAAGCTGATACTCAAACTGATCTGAAGAAAAATATTCAAAGGTTTCTTGAGCAAGGAAAAGACTCATCACCAGACTTCATTGGCATCATGAATGAAACTCTGAAGAGCTCAGCTCTGCCTACTGAACCCAAAGGCCCGGGTCTTCCCTGTTTCACTGTTCATCCAGTTGTTGAAGTAAACAGTACTGAGAATTTCATTCCCCTTTTCTCTTTTTTGGATGGACAAGACTATAAAGTAGAATTTGGTCACCTGTATGGACTTAATTCTGAAGTCCTTGCCTCATCTACCTTCTCTGGTCATTCTGACCATGATGAGCTAATTGCCTTTCTGTGTGCTGCTAGAGAAACAGCCAGAAAGAAACGACTCTTTTGGTCACAAACTCGTTTGTGCTTTCTGTTAGGTAAGCTCTGCGCTGGGAGGTCAAAGTTCAGTCAAGCCAGTATTTACTTTGAGGAAGCCCTCGGTATTCCATTAGAAAGCTTCACTGACCTCAGGCTGGTAGCCAGCATCTATTCCCACCTGGCTGCTATATATCTTTTGCAGAAAAGTTCTGAAAGTTTCTTTGCTGTGACAGAGCGACTTGTTGCCTTGCTCTTGGGAATTCCAGTCTGCCTGCAAAACTTAGACAACTCAGTTCTTAAATATGTTCTCAAGAAAGCTATTCTATCTCACAACACAATGGCAGAGGCTCGGGCTTGTTATTTATTGGCAAAGTACCACTGGAACTGTGCTGATAGGGCTCAATCTGTCCCTTATCTTGAGAGACTACTTGTTCTTTATGTTGAAGCTCAGAGAACATGGCGCATCTCTCTTAGTCATGGATACGTGGCCCTGGGAAAGCTCTACGGTGAACTCTGCCTTCCCTATCTCAGTGTCACTTCAGCCAGAAGAGCTTCTCTGCAGTCATCTGCCACACTGAGTGACTGTCTTAGCAGCATGGTTCTGGCTCTGGACAATGTCCACAAACTCTATGCGATCACAGAAACCTCTGTCTTGCCACAGGTAGCTCCATTTTTACAGCAGGCTCTCTGTTTTACCAGGGCCCAAGGAGGAGGAAGAGACCAATACTATGTTTTGACTCATCAGCTTACTGTTTGTCTCTGCCAGCTCTTTTACAAGCACAAAATGGTTGAACCTGCTATCTTCCAAATGCATACTCTCATCAACAGTCCACCTTCACAGCAAGTCCCCATCTCTGTCCAAGAAAGAAACAGTGCCCTCATCTGGCTGGCATGGCTTCATATTGACAACAAACAGCCTAATGTTGCATTTGATATTCTGGACTTGGTTCTATCTTGCATGCCAGAACATTGCACAACTCCCCAGGAAGGTCAGTGGTGATCTGTTTTTGTTTTCACCATTGTTTAAGAGTATTTATGTACTTTATTGCTCTACAGAATCTTGTGTGCATAGTAATCCTGTTATAATCTACCTATAGTGCAGGTTGCCATATATGATGAACCACAAGTTTGAATGCAGATCTCTGTATATGCATGGTGGTGCCAAATTTAATGATCACCAATAACTTTACCTTATTTTATTTTATTTTTTTAACAGTACATTTCTGTTCCCAAATAAGGCAAAACGTAATGAGCTTTAAGTGGTGTTAGCACCTGTTAGGTATGTGTTTGAATGTTGCAAATGTCTTTTTCCCCTTTATGCTACGCTGGGCTAGCCACATTCCATCTCTATGTTGTATGCGATTGATATCAACTGTGTGATTTCAATCGAGAAAAGAAAGGGAATATGTATATTTTACAAAATGTTAAAGTTCCTTTAAAAATGTGCACACATCATAGTTTAAAAAATAACATACAGTGTGAGTTTAAGTAGAAAAAACTGAATCCTCTTGGCTATGTTTAATTGGACATGAAGGTGTGGCCCTCAACATGTGTGGTGTGGCACTTCGATGTATGAGTGATCTTCAGAGGGCAGCAGAGAGCTACCAGACTGCTATTGACATCTGCAAAGAGTATGAGGACCTATCAAATTGGCCTGTAGCTCAGGCTAACCTAGGTAAGATAGTATAATTTTCATGACAAATGGTTCTTCTAGTGGACGTTGGTTCTCTGGGCTGACTTTGTCTTTTTTGATTTAATTAAGGGCTGTTGTGTCTGAAGGCTGGAGCTAAAGAGCTGGCAGAGAGGCACCTGACTGAGGCTGTGCAGCTGTTTTCAGAGCTGGATGAAAAGGGTCATGAGGCAAACTTCATCACAGTGCTACTAGAGCTGGGACAACACTATTTGAAGCAGCAGCAGCTGTATTATGCGAAAGGATGCTACGAGTGGGCGCTACTGCTGGCTATCAGTGCTAACTTGTTAGACTGTAAGTAAATCACAGTTACATACATTTGTCCTGTCTCGTATTCTGGGATAAGGTCTTTTTTTTTTTTTTTTTTTTTAAATTTTTATTGAGCTGAATTTGACTTACTGCACATGCGCTGCCAGGCCAGCTCAGTGCAACCAGAAAGCTATGCCATCTTTATCGGTGTGAGAGTCCAGACCAGGCCCAGTGTATCATCTACAGCCAGCACCAGATCCAGCTGCTGAGACGCATAAGAGACAGAGGACTGGAGGGAGATGCACTGGTAGCCATCAGCCAGCTCTACCTCAGTCTAGGCACAGAAAGGTGTGTGTGGAATTAAGCTATATATAACATTCACCTATGTTCCTTTTTGTCCCTTTCAAAGAATACTATTTGAGTTTTATAATGTCTTCAGGGCATACCGGGTAGCTCTTGACTATACCAAGAGCAGCCTGGGTATTTTCATTGATCTGGGCTGCAGGAAGAAGGAGGCATACGGCTGGCTACAGGCTGGGAAGATCTACCACCTGCTGGGCCAGACTGAACTTGTGGACCTTTATGTTCAGGTCTGAGACATCAGAGCTATTTTATATACACATCGATCAGTTTTTAGGACAACATATAGTTCGTTTTGCAAATGGGATCTGTAAGGCCTACTGTAAATTCTTAAAGAGTGGAGGCACAGTATTTCTGTTAAAAAGTGGAGTGGTGAGTAGAACAAAAGTTTGCATCTAAGCAAATAAGACAGATAATTACACCACCTCTTAAAATAATTTACATTTTAGCGTTGGACAAATACTTTTACAGGTAACCTAAAACTGACAAGAACATAAAATGAAAATCTATATTTTCGGTGATGTCGTTGTCAGGTCGCTCAGGATACCGCCCTGAGCACAGGAGACACTAGGTTCATCCTGAAGCTTCTGGAAGCAGCAGGAGACATTTTCTTCAACAGTTGCAAGGACAGAGAAAAGGCTATCACCTTCTACAGGGTATAGTCTGAGTACAGCAATTGGTCAATATGAAATTATGTTTTCTTGTTGCTGCCTAGAATTACTTTTTCCATAACCACAAAGTTTTCATTTTCTAATACCCTTGATGTAAATCTCAGTTTTTCTAATGCTGTTTTAGATAATTCATCTACTTTTTATATTGATCATAATTATCTGTGAAAATCGCCCTACATGGCTAAACATCTAAGCTATAGTAAGGCAGAATAATCCTTTACACTTTTCAAAATGTTCAGTGTATCTGTGTCTAATCCACCCTGTAGGACCGTGCTCTGCCCATCACAGTGAAGACAGACAGTGTTCCTACCAGACTGAGACTGTGTAATAAGCTGACTGAAGTAATGCTCAGTCTCAAGCTGTACAGGGAAGCTGTTGAGTTTGCTCAGACTGCGCTGGACATCAGTATCACTCTTGGTACAGAGAACTTTTTTTCCATTGGTTTAGGATTGTTTTTTTTGTTTGTTTTTTTTAAGTGGTCTATGGTCCAATTACATTCACCCATGATGTAATGCATAATGCAGTTAGTAAAACTTTAGTTCAAGTTGGCATTAAAATAATATTGAGGTATCTTTATGTACATGAAAATAGGTCTAGTCATTGTTACTTTTACTCTTGACACTGACGCTGAATATTTCCTCTTGGAGCATTACTTCACTGTAAACAATGAGGGACAAACTACACAAACTGACTCCAAAGTATGTCTGAAGCTTTTTTCTCCCTAATTTAATTTGTATAGCACCAAATCAAATTTCCATTTCTAGATGCATGATAAACACTGTGGTTGTGTGGTTAGACACAGGAAGGGCCAGGGAATGTCTTCATTAATGCTTGTTTATTGAAGGTTAATCATTGCAGGTGGACAGGTATAATCTGGCCCAAGCAGTGGATAACAATTGAACTGGATTTATCTAATTGCCACCTCTGAGAAACTCACATTTTTGCCTCAGACGGGTATTCCAGAAACTGGGTTTAGTGAAAACTCAGAGTAGTAGAGTTGAGGGAAACTCAGTCTATTCCAAAAAGAGAAATCATTTAAACCTCTTACTTCTACCTCTGTTGCAGCTGTGTTTTTTGGTTCTCTCCCTTATTTATGAACTCTCATGGTTTTACTTGCCTTACCACGTGGAGCTTTGTTCCACCAGTGAAACTGTCTTTTGTTACCACAGTCACAGCCAAACAGGCTTTATCAGTTTGAAAGGGCCACAGTGCTACCTGCAATTTGAATCCATGTTTATAACGTGGGGATAACCTATAAAAATATCTACTAAATGACAGCTAAAATCACCACACATCAGTAATATTTGCAGCCAAAACATTACTAATAGTGTTAAAAATTATTAAAAGGGTTCAGTCCCTTGGGAAGCTCTTATGGTTGAATGGCAGTCTATAAAAGAAAAGAGATATGTTCTGCAGGAGAGAGTTCATCCTCAGGGGCTCTATGTTAGCAAATTTGATGCCCATTAGGTTACATTTACTTTTTGTATGAGAGAGAATGGAGTAGGGCAGCATGGTGGATGAGTGGTTAGCACTGTTGCCTCCCAGCAGGAAGGTTCCTGATTTGAAACTCAGCAGGGGCCTTTCTGTGTGGAGTTTGAATTTTTCTCCCCATGTGGCTTTTCTCCAGGTTCTCCAGTTTCCTCCCACAGTCCAAAAACATGCATGCTAGGTTGATTGGTGACTCTAAATTGCCCATAGCTGTGTGTGGTTATTTGTCTCTCTATCTGGCCCTGTGATGGACTAGTGACCTGTCCTGGTTGTACCCTTGCCTTTCACCCAAAGAGAGCTGGGATAGGCTCCATCAGATCCCCATGGCCCTAAAATAGGAATAAGTGGGTATAGATGATGGATGGAATATGGATAGTCTGTAGCACCACTAAAGGTCAAAGAGTGTTACAACCATTAGAAATCTACCCCACTCTAGAAATATCAAAATGAAATGTCATGCTGTTTTTGCAGGTAGTTATAATATGGATACTTCAGCTTGAAACATGTACTGTAGATGTATTGACAGTTGAAGCCTGTTAGAACTGAATAACTGTTTACTACTACTTTTATGCTTGGTTTTCTATCTAGGTGATTGTCTGAATGAACGAGTGGCCTGCCACCGCCTGGCCTCTCTGCACCACTGTCTGGAGCAGCATGAACTGGCTGAACACTATTATTTGAAGACCCTAACTCTCTGTCCAACACCTTTGGAGTTTGAGGAAGAAACACTGTACTATGTCAGGGTTTACCAGACACTGGGGGACATTATATTCTATGACTTGAAGGTATGCAATTACATGACAGACAGTGTAGCATGTGGTTTAGGTCCATTTAGAGGGAAGGTTCACTTCAAATTAATACAAAATTGTTATAAGTGATCACATTTATCCTTTGAAAAACATTTCTATCCTGATGGGATGACATTGTACTTATCCATAGGGCATAAGGGCTCACTGAATGGCTTGAAAATGAAAAGGATATGCACCATATGCTGTGGCCTTAGCTGTTACCCTAACTGTACTCCTGTAGGAAATTTTGGTCACTGTGTTGGACAGCTCTGACACTCATATTGCATTTCTAGCCAGCAAATTATTCAGTGGCCTATAATGTAAAAATGCATTTTTAAGGGACTGTAAATTTTGCTATTTTCTCAACAGGACCCATTTGATGCTGCGGGCTACTACCACTTAGCTCTAGCTGCAGCCATGGACCTGGGCAACAAGAGGTCTCAGTTGCAGCTGTGTACACGGCTTGCCACGATCTACCACAACTTCCTCAAAGACCGGGATCTCTCTCTCTTTTTTTACCAGAAGGCAAGAGGATTTGCTGCAGAGCTGAATGTGAGAAGGATTAACATCTCACCAGATCAGTGGTATAGCACCACCTCATAGTAACACCTAATCTACAGTTTGCTAGATGCATGTGTATACTTCTGTAGATGGCTGAGTGTGTGTGCGCACGTAATACAGAGAATTGTTGCATTTGTTGCAAGTGTCCGGCATAGATGAAATGATCACAATTTTTATAATTCAATTCAATTTTATTTGTATAGCGCCAAATCACAATTCATTCATCTCAAGGCACTTTACAAAAAACAAAAAAAACCAACAAGTCCCTTATGAGTAAGCAAAAAGCGACAGTGGAGAGGAAAACCTTTAACAGAAGAAAAAACCTTCAGCAGATCCGGGCTCAGTTTAGGCGGTCATCTGCCTCGACCGGTTGGGGTGAGTGGATAGAGGAAAGAGAAAAGAACAGCAGCAATAAACAACAAATAGACACTGCAGGTTGGTGGGGCCAGTAACTGCACATCAGCAATATACAGCTCCAGGACCAGGGACACCTGCAGAATGTACAGAGAGAGAGGGAGAGAGAGAGAGAGCACAGACCTTTGTTTCTGTTTGTGGCCAAAATGTCCATTTTAATCATACTGTATGCCAAAGACTTTCTAATATTCTTACTTATCCCTAGAAAACATAATTCTTCATTACATTTTTCAGTAACTTGGATTTATGGTGGCGGAGTGGTTAGCACTGTTTCCTCACAACAAGAAAGTCATGGATTCGCAACCCGGTCTTTGTGTGTGGAGTTTGCATGTTCTCCCCGTCCTTGCATGGGTTTTCTCCAGGTACTCTGGTGTCCTCCCACAGTCCAAAAACATGTATGTCAGGTTGATTGGTGACTCTAAATTGCCCATAGGAGTGAGTGTGAGTATATATGGTTGTTTGTCTTTGTGTGTCCAGGGTGTACCCCTGCCTTCCACCCAAAAGAGAGCTGGGATAGGCTCCAGCAGATGCCCGTGACCCTGGTTAAGGAATAAGCAGGTATAGAAAATGGATGGATGGATGGATGGATTTATGGCTATTTTTAGGATCACTGAAGAATTTAGCTATAGTACATCACCTGCATCCCATGGTTTGTGGTACTGAACACCATTTACCTGGTACCTTGCCCTTTACCAGTACAGCAACTTCTCAGGATTCAAATAACAAATGAATTAAATGACTTAAAATACCATAAGAAGAAAAATAATTTAGTGTACTAAGTTAATACATGCACCCTGGTGGCTTGGTCAAATGGTATTTCTGGTAGTCACTTTGTTGTAGTATTGAGACCACAAAATCAGATCATAAAAAGTTTTTATTTTTTAATCAGGAGCAGGGAGTTTTCTTCAGTTTTTGCACATTATACCTGAATAATCACATACAGAAGAGGATTAGTGTCACTATAAAACACATTTGTGTTTTCACTTTTTTTTTTTTTGTTAGAATTCTGTCTTTAAAATCAGAAGTGTGGATACCTGTAAGGAACTAACTTCAATGAGAGTCACCTTGGGGAGGGGAACTGCACACTGACCAAACATGTCAGACTTACATTTGTTTTGGGGTGTTTGAGTTTAAAGTCAGAAATCTGTGTTTAAAGTAAAAATAAAGTAAAGTAAAAAAAAAAAGTGAAGAAAAATAATTAAGGAAAAAAAATTGACCTAATCCTCTTCTGTTTTAATGTATGGTGAACATTAACTGGAAGCAGATGACACAATGTTTATATAGGTGTATGTTATAGCCAGTAGTTTAAATTATTTAATCTTTATCCTTGGTTATGTTTTGTCCACTAGTTTTGGGGATGAAAATGGAATTTATAAAAAATTAATGCAAATGTGTTATTTTCTAGTGCACTTGCTGGACTATAGATTGATGCTGTAGTGCTGTTTATGGTAAAAATGAAAGGAATTTTACTTCCAGCATATCTCAGTCAAAGGTTTTCAAGGGTCCACTCAAACCTGAGAAGCCAAGACTTGGGTTGGGTCCAATCTGAGCTAAGCATAATCAGCTCTAGTTTTACATCCACATGTCAATTGCAGAGTTAGCTGCTGGGTGTTTTATTGTTGTTATGCATTAAATAAAGGAAATATGACTTTTAACTATTTATAGCAATGAATGAAGCATATAAAATTGTCTTTATTATTTTCCATCATTACTTGTTAATTGAGCTAATTAATTGATAGTGTATGTTCTTTCTGTTCAGCTCTCTTTGGGTTAATCCAAATGTCATTAGCCTCTTTTTTTTGTTTTTTCTTTGTAAATTTAACAGATGTCCATGGCACAATTCATTTTTCATCAGTAACATGGAACCAACATTAGTGGAGCCCTACTGGTCAGAGTGGTTGTTTTACACATGAGTTATAAAGTAAAGTTTAGGTCTTACTTCTGTTTGGTTATATAGTAGAAACAAGTTGTCAAAGGGTCACTTAAATGTGTTGGGCTAAAGAATGCAGGTTTACTCACTGATACTGTACAATTAACCTATAAGGCTGCAGGCTATTTAAACAATAAGTATGGGGGTTTTAGTGTTTTAGATGCCTGTAAATAACTGCCAACATTGTTTTAGTGCCGTTAGATGCCTGAGTCCACCCCTTTCTTCAGCTATATAATCCTGAAGTTTAGGGAAGAAGACAGAGAATGTTGTAGATGCTTTCTCTCCATGCTGCATGAATTAACCTGAGATGATTCATCACACTTGTTTGTTCTTGAGAATTAGCAACTCTCACAATCTAAAAGAAATTTCCACGACATCAGCTCAGTAGGTTGTTACCATTTGTTCTATCTAGCAAGTGCCAGACCTTTCCTATAGTTACAAATGCCCCAGTCTGCATGTGTTTGAATTGTGGAAACAGGAGTACCTAGAGAAAACCCACATGGGGAGTCCACATAGAAAGGGCTAGGGTTTGAATACTTTTAGAACCTTTTTATGTGAGATGACTGCACAACTGTGCTGTCCCATTTTCAGTACTATGTTGTAATGTTTAATATTACAACATTGAATGTAAGTTGAAAACAAGCTGTCTCCTCTGAACCCATCCAAGTCAGCGTAATCTTTACTTTATTCTTTATACATCACCAACAGTGACTGTTGTAAATTCTACAGTTACAGAGGTCATCTAATTATAACACATTGTACCTTCTGGCCTGCTGGTAAAAGCAATTTACCCCTATTGAAACATGTAATTATGGGTGTGATAACTGATAACAGCCTATGAATGCCATATAAACACTCTAATCAATTGCTTGTTCTGCTGTGAAAGTTCACATAGGACAAATATATTCTCACAAAAGCAAAGATCATTGCATATGGACACACTCCGCTGTGTTTTAGAGTCAGAAGCTACTTTGTGTTGTATTGTTGTTTTCACAAAACCAACATCTTTCATATGCAGTTGCACAGAAGGATGAAGCTGAATCCAAACTTGACAGCACCATGCAAATGTTAGGTCTAAGGGAAGACTGTTCTCTTCACCTTCCAAGAGACAGATGGTGTGCTAATTCATTATAATTTGTTAATTCATTATAATTTGTGCCATAATATTTGGCTTCATCTAAGCACTAGATTTGAGCTACCCAACAGAACTAACATTGCTTTTAATGCACTTCAGAAAATACTGGAGACTGAACAAATGCAAATGGTGCACTGTATGTCTGCATGTCAAAAATCTGTTTAATTTGTGAGTTTGGAAACAGTTTGTCATGAAGTTGTAGCTTAATGTTTATTTTGAGACATTTTGCCACATTAGTCATGTTCCTCGAAGCACAGGTCAAGGTGTAGGAGTAGCTGCAATCTTCCACTCAAACGTATTAAACTCTCACCCTATGAGCAGTTATAACTCATTTGGGAGCCTCACTCTTAGCCTCTCACATCCAAACTGGAAAACACAAAAACCAGTTCTACTCGTCACTGTGTACCGTCCACCTGTCCCTTATTCAGAGTTTTTAACTGAATTTTCAGACTTCCTGTCTGATTTAGTGCTTAGTTCAGATAAAGTCAAAGTCACCATAATTTTCAAATTTGGAATTACATTTTAAAAACTAACTAAACTAAAATACATTTTAATTAAATACTTATTTAGTTTCCAAGGCCGTTGGGAGCCGCAGCAGAGGAATAAAAGAGCCGCAGGTTGCCGACCCTTGGCCTAGACCATCTTTATGTAGAGCAACAATTCTTTTTTTCAGATCCTCTGAGAGTTCTCTGCCATGAGGTGCCATGTTGAACTTCCAGTGACCAGTATGAGAGACTGAGAGCAATAACACCAAATTTAACACACCTGGTCCCCATTCACATCTGAGACCTTGTAACACTAACGAGTCACATGACACTGGGGAGGGAAAATGGCTAATTGGGCCCAATTTGGACATTTTCTCTTAGGGGTGTACTCACTTTTGTTGCCAGCGCTTTAGACTGTGTGTTGAGTTTTTTTGAGGGGACAGCAAATTTATACTGTTATACAAGCTGTACACTCACTACTTTACATTGTAGCAAAGTGTCATTTCTTCAGTGTTGTCACATGAAAAGATGTTATAAATTATTTACAAAAATGCGAGGGGTGTACTCACTTCTGTGAGATACTGTATTTGCACATGACATGCCACATACATTTGTACATAACAGACCCTCACCTCTAGCCTGGCAACCGCAACCACTTTATAACTTTATGCCTGGTTTCTTATTCTCTTAGAATTTACAGTCCTTTTAAGACCTATAATAAACTTTATATTTTAACAAGTGGCTCTCTTCTTTTTGCTGTAATGTTGCTTGCAACCAGCCTTTGTCATGAACAACTCCATATTATTCCATATGTTGTTTACGATCCAAATTCCAAAAAAGTTTGGACGCTGTGTAAAATTTACATTAAAATCAGAATGCAATGATTTGCCAATTTCAGAAACCCATATTTTATTCACAATAGAACATAGAAAACATCAAATGTTTAAACTGAAAGAATACTATTTTACGAAAAATATAAGGTTATACTGGTGACCTGTCCAGGGTGTACCCCTGCCTTCCACCCGAAAAAAGAGCTGGGATAGGCTCCAGCAGATCCTTGTGACCCTCGTTAAGGAATAAGCGGGTATAGAAAATGGATGGATAGATGGATATAAGGTCATTTTGAAATTGATGGTAGCAACATGTCTCAAAAATGTTCAGACAAACCTAACATAAGGCTGGAAAAGTAAGTGATACTAACAAGGAAGAGCTGTAAGAACATCTTGCAACTTATTAGGTTAATTGGCAACAGGTTCCCCTCCTTGAACTGCCACCTTATTGTGGTGGAGGGGTTTGAGTGCCTGAATGATCCTAGGAACTATGTTGTCCGGGCCTATATGCCCCTGGCAGGGTCTCCCAAGGCAAACAGATCCTAGGTGACGGACCAGAACAAGAGCGGTTCAAACTCCCCTTATGAAGAGAACAGCAAGGACCGTGACGGCCCCACCCTGGAGCCAGGCCTGTGGTTGGGGCCCGTTGGCGAGTGCCTGGTGGCTGGGTCTCCGCCGGGTTGCAGGTCTCCGCAAAGCCCAAAAGGTTGACGTGGGGCCACCACCCACACGAGGATCCATAAGGGGCCAGTGCTCTGTGGATCGGGCAGTGGTCGAGGGCGACGACCTGACCTCGACGACCCCAATCCTGGACGCTGAAACTGGCTCTAGGGACATGGAATGTCACCTCACTGGGGGGGAAGGAGCCTGAGCTTGTGCAAGAGGTTGAGCGGTACCAACTAGAGGTAGTTGGGCTCGGAACCCAACTCCTTGAGAGGGGCTGGACTCTCTCTGGAGTTACTCGCGGCGAGCTGGTGTGGGCTTGCTCATAGCTCCCCAGCTCAGGCGCCACGTGTTGGAGTTTTCCCCCCTGAATGTGAAAGGGTCGTTTCCCTGTGCCTTCGGGTCGGAGCCAGGTCTCTCACTGTTGTTTCGGCCTATGTGCCGAAAAACAGTGCAGAGTACCCGGCCTTTTTGGAGTCTCTTGGGGGGGTGCTGAAAGGTGCTCCTACTGGGGACTCCATCATTCTGTTCGGGGACTTCAGTGCTCACGTGGGCAGCGACAGTAAAACCTGGAGGGGCATGATTGGGAGGAACAGCCTCCCCGATCTGAACCCGAGTGGTGTTCTGTTGTTGGACTTCTGTGCTAGTCACAGTTTGTACATAACGAATACCATGTTCAAGAATAAGGGTGTCCATCAGTGCACATGGCACCAGGACACCCTAGGCCGGAGGTTGATTATCGACTTTGTAGTCGTGTCATCTGACCTTCGGCCGTATGTCTTGGACACTTGGGTGAAGAGAGGGGCAGAGCTGTCAACTGATCACCACCTGGTGGTGAGTTGGATCTGCTGGCGGAGGTGGAAGCGGAACAGACTTGGCAGGCCCAAACATACTGTGAGGGTCTGTTGGGAATGTTTGGCTGAATCCTCTGTCAGAGAGGTCTTTAACTCCCACCTTGGAAAGAGCTCCAACCAGATCCCGAGGGAGGCTGGGGACATTGAGTCTGAGTGAACCGTGTTTTCCACCTCCATTGTTGACACAGCGGCTAGGAGCTGTGTCCGTCTGGTGCCTCAGGAGGGGGGAAGCAGTGCACTGCCAACACTGTTTACAGTGGAGGTGGGGAGCTGCTGACTTCAATTGGAGATAGAAGGAAGGAATACTTCGAGTATCTCCTCAACCCCGCCGACACATCTTCCATAAAGGCAGCAGGGGCTGGGGATTCATCGGCTGATCCATCCATCACCCAAGCCGAGGTCACTGAGGTAGTTCGGCAGTTCGGCAAAGCACCAGGGGTGGATAAGATCCACCCCGAGTACCTCAAGTCTCTGGATGTTGTTGGGCTGTCATGGCTGACACGCCTGTGCAACATTGCGTGGTGATCGGGGATAGTACCCCTGGATTGGCAGACTGGGATGGTGGTCCCTCTTTTTAAGAAGGGAGACCGGAGGGTGTGTTCCAACTACAGAGGGATGATACTGCTCAGCCTCACTGGAAAGGTCTATGCCAGGGTGCTGGAGAGGAGCATCTGGCCGGTGGTCGAACCTCAGATCCAGGAGAAACGATGCGGTTTTCATCCCGGGTCGTGGAACACTGGACTAGCTCTATACCCTCTCAAGGGTGCTCGAGGGTTCATGTTGGACTCCGGCATGGCTGCCCTTTGTCACCAGTTCTGTTCATTATTTTTATGGACAGAATTTCTAGGCCCAGCCAGAGGCTGGCTGAGGTGACTCGGGCATCTGTTCCAGATGCCTACACATACAGTGGGTAAGGAAAGTATTCAGACCCCTTTAAATTTTTCACTCTTTGTGTCATTGCAGCCATTTGCCAAAATCAAAAAAGTTCATTTTATTTCTCATTAATGTACACTCAGCACCCCATCTTGACAGAAAAAAAACAGAAATGTAGAAATTTCTGCAAATTTATTAAAAAAGAAAAACTGAAATATCACATGGTCATACGTATTCAGACCCTGTGCTCAGTATTGAGTAGAAGCACCCTTTTGAGCTAGTACAGCCATGAGTCTTCTTGGGAATGGTGCAACAAGTTTTTCACACCTAGATTTGGGGATCCTCTGCCATTCTTCCTTGCAGATCCTCTCCAGTTCTGTCAGGTTGGATGGTGAACGTTGGTGGACAGCCATTTTCAGGTCTCTCCAGAGATGCTCAATTGGGTTTAGGTCAGGGCTCTGGCTGGGCCAGTCAAGAACGGTCACAGAGTTGTTCCGAAGCCACTCCTTTGTTATTTTAGCTGTGTGCTTAGGGTCATTGTCCTGTTGAAAGGTGAACCTTCGGCCCAGTCTGAGGTCCTGAGCACTCTGGAAGAGGTTTTCTTCCAGGATATCTCTGTACTTGGCCGCATTCATCTTTCCTTCAGTTGCAACCAATTGTCCTGTCCCTGCAGCTGAAAAACACCCCCACAACATGATGCTCCCACCACCATGTTTCACTGTAGGGATTGTATTGGGCAGGTGATTAGCAGTGCCTGGTTTTCTCCACACATACCGCTTAGAATTAACGCCAAAAAGTTCAATCTTTGTCTCATCAGAACAGAGAATCTTATTTCTCGTAGTCTGGGAGTCCTTCATGTGTTTTTTTGGCAAACTCTATGCGGGCTTTCATGTGTCTTGCACTGAGGAGAGGCTTCCGTCAGGCCCCTCTGCCATAAAGCCCCGACTGGTGGAGGGCTGCAGTGATAGTTGACTTTGTGGAACTTTCTCCCATCTCCCTACTGCATCTCTGGAGCTCAGCCACAGTGATCTTTGGGTTCTTCTTTACCTCTCTCACCAAGGCTCTTCTCCCACCATTGCTCAGTTTGGCTGGATGGCCAGGTCTAGGAAGAGTTCTGGTCGTCCCAAACTTTTTCCATTTGAGGATTATGGGGGCCACTGTGCTATTAGGAACCTTGAGTGCTGCAGAAATTCTTTTGTAACCTTGGCCAGAGCTGTGCCTTGCCACAATTCTGTCTCCGAGCTCCTTGGGGAGTTCATTCGACCTCATGATTCTCATTTGCTCTGACATGCACTGTGAGCTGCAAGGTCTTATATAGACAGGTGTGTGCCTTTCCTAATCAAGTCCAATCAGTTTAATTAACCACAGCTGGACTCCAATGAAGGAGCAGAACCATCTCAAGGAGGATCAGAAGAAATGGACAGAATGTGAGTTAAATATGAGTGTCACTGCAAAGGGTCTGAATACTTATGACCATGTGATATTTCAGTTTTTCTTTTTTAAAAAATTTGCAAAAATTTCTACATTTTTGTTTTTTTCTGTCAAGATGGGGTGCTGAGTGTACATTAATGAGAAATAAAATGAACTTTTTTGATTTTGGCAAATGGCTGCAATGACACAAAGAGTGAAAAATTTCAAGGGGTCTGAATACTTTCTGTACCCACTGTAAGTCTCTGGAAGAATACACCACAATTGTTTTGAGTTACATCAATTTCTGTGTGGATTATGTAACATCTTGGAATATCCGTGTGTCACCAAATCGAAAGCTTTGGATGGTCCCTTAACACATCAAGAAAGCAATACCACCAACACTTGACCTATACCAATTTGTATATAGGGAGAACAGGTCGACGGAGGATGCCATCACTATTGTGCTCCACACACTACCGGAACATCTAGAGCTCAGAAACACCTGTGCGAGGATGCTCTTTGTTGAGCTTAGTTTGGCTTTCAATACAATCCAGCCTCAGAAACTCTGATCCCAACCATACAACCTTGAATTTAACACCACATTATGCAACTGGATTTTGGATTTTCTAACTAACCACACACAATGTGTAAGAGTCGGCAGGTACATCTCTTCCACCCTTTCTATTATCACCAGGGCTCCCCAGGGATGTGTGCTCAGCCCATTACTCTTCACCCTCTTTACAGATGACTGCTCTGCCTTCTATCCATAGGAGGCTATCCATCAAAAGTTTGCTGATGATACTACAGTGCTTGGTCTTATTAACAATAACGAGACAGCATATAGAAATGAGGTACAACATCTGGAATCATGATATAATAAACATAACTTGGTCTTGAACATCAGGAAGACCAATGAAATCATTGTGGGTTTCTGTAAAAGTGGACAACACAAACATCCTCCTCTCTCTATCTGCAGTGAGGTGGTGGAAAGAGTTATCAACTTCAAATTCCTGGGTGTGACTGTGACAGAGGACCTGTCCTCGGGCACCAGCACCACCTCAGCTGTTACAAAGGCCTGACGTCTCTTTTACCTGAGGAAAGTGAAGAGTGCCAAAATTCCTTGACAGCTCATGATAAACTTTTATGAATGTGCGATTAGCAGTGTACTGACCTATGGATTCTTAGTGTGATTTTCCAGCTGCAACTAAGGGTGATCAGCAGGCACTCCAATGGGTGGCCAGAACAGCAGGGAAAATCATCGGGAATACTCTCCTGGAGATCAGCACCATCTATAACACCCACTGCCACAACATCCTGCGCGTCACCTGCTCTACCTTCTGCCCTCAGGTAGAAGGACAGAACGACAGAACCACCAGACTGGCTCACAGCCTTTATCCTCAGGCAGTGAGGCTGCTAATAGGGGTGGGCAGATCGATCCAAATATCGATAGTATCAATACCAACTTTGGTATCAGCATTGATTGATACTGGAGTTATGCAATCGATACTTTTAAATTTTACATTCAGTGTGTTGCTCCTGTTTCATCAAAGAGCAGACATGTCCGTGCAGGTGTGTAAGTGCTGCTCCTGCGCAGAGCAGTCACTTTGCTCCCCCTCTTGTTTTGATGTGGAAGAGGAGCTCTGTGTGGCTATACTTTATGGAAGATAATGGAACAAGAGCAAGCTGTACAATTTGTAAAAAGGCTGTAAGACACAGTGGCAATGCAACAAACTTATACAAGCATATGAAAAATCATGTCAAAGAAAACAGTAAGTTATAGAAACAGAGAGAGGGGGAGAGAAATCCCCCACCCCCTGGTGCCGACAGACCCAGAAACCTGATCCTGTGAAGTTCCAGAATAGAACTTCCGGTAGAGGAATTTTATTCTGGAGGGATAAACAGGATGTTGATGAACTGCATTCATGAAAATTGACTCATTACGGTAATGCATTACACCTGAGAGTTTTCACGGGTTAAATAGCGGACCCTGGGCAGCAACAAGCTGCCAGGTTGTCTGTCGCTTTCTACAGGAGACCACGGCCATCACCTCGCACTATCTTTTCACTTCAGAAGAAGAAGAGGATTTCGCCAGAAGGGAGAAAAGGAGCAAAGGAGAAACTAGGAGAAAACTACCGAATCGAATCTAATCAGGAGGGGACTTTGCCTGGCACTCAGCACGGGAGCTGCACCAGGAAGAGCCGCGAGGACGCCACTCCGCCGCTAGCTAAGGAGGATCAGGTGCGTCACCCGCAGCCCGCTAAAGATTGACTAATTACTTCCCTTTTTCTTTATCCCTACTCCCAGTACGGAGAGCGCCGTTATCGGGGACATCGGAGGAGGTTTCTCCGTCTGGCGTTGCTCTGCGGGCGTTAACAGGACTGTCCTGCTTCCCATGAAGGTCGCCATATAGATACCGAACCCGACCCTCATAGAGACCAACTTCAGCACGACCTTTTGGACTTCACCACTAGTCCCTGTCTTCTACACTTCGATCAACCAGAGACATAATCTTTATTGGCATAAATAAAACTGTTTTGTTTTGACTCTGGGTGTTCTATGTGGAGGAAAGCTGTGACCCAACACCACGACTCACGAGCAATCATGACAGATCCATAAGGCAGAGGTCATTAGCAGAGCCCTTTCAGTCTGGCTGAGACTATCCAGGTAGATAATATTGGTGAAAGTAATATTTTAGTCATCTTCCGCATTAGTTATATTATTAATTTTCAAAGTGAAATTGATCATTATATATTTATCCCATAGAGACGTGTTATGAATGAATGAAATGAATACATTTATTGCAATAACAAATACACTGAATATAATTTGCATCCACCTTAATTATTAAAAAGTATTGGTATCAGTATCAGTACTGGTCATACTGGCCCTTTATGTATTTGGTATCAGATCAATACCAAATCTTGCAGTATCATAAACAATGTTTAGTTGTTATATAACCGGTGTTATTATGACAATGACAATAAAGCATTGAATTGAATGAATTCAATTGAAGCCCCTCAGACAGTACATTAAAAACAGGCATGATTCTGTGATGGACATCACTGCATGGGCTCAGGAATACTTCCAAAAATCAGTTTGTAAACTTAGTTTACTTTGTCACTTGGCAGTTAGCTTTGCATCCCGGGAGTGCTGGGCATGTACTTGTCTCTTTCTCGCACCCAGTCTCCTACATCTCCTGAGAAACCTATCCCACAGATATAGGCATAGCCATACAACCTTGAAACCTTTGGATTCACCATGCTCTGCACGTACTAGATAAAGCTGAGTAACGAAGAACATAAAATGATGAAAAAATAAAGCACAAAACAGCCCTTGTAAAGAACATAAAGCAGAAAACAGTTTCTGTCTTCTCAGGGAGTCAACTTGTAGATTAAAAGGTAAATCTAAAAATACAAGTAAAAATCATTCTTCCATTACCAAACAAATCCAAATGTGACATTCTTTTTGTCAACAATGGGCAGCTAGACAAAAGAGTAGAAGGACCTTCCGGCTTGTTATCAGCACTCGGTTCAAAAGCCTGCATCTCTGATGGTATAATGATGCATTAGTGCCTATGGAATGGGCAGCTTGCTCATCTGGAAAGGTACCATCAATGCAGAAAGATATATCCAGGTTTTAGAGGAGCATATGTTTCTATTGAGACGTCTTTTTCAAGGAAAACCTTACATATTCCAATTAGAAACTATTTGTCTATTTGGTGGCAATTAGAAACCTGTATCAGGCAAGACTGGGACAACATTCCTTTCCCAAGACTCCAGCATCTGGGTTCCCCAGTTTCCAGACATTTACAGACTGTTATTAAAAGATTTTCTTAAAATGGTACATTTTCTCAAATTAAACATTTTATATGTTTTCCATATATGTCTTATGGGTTTATGAGATTTGCAATACATTCTGTTGTTATGCAACTTTTGCACCTAACTTTTTCGGGAATTGGGGTTGTATTTTTTTGTGTGTTATAAATCTGGTTGTAGTATAAATAATTAATTCCTTTCTGTTAAAACTAAATATTACATTCTTAGCCATGGTATTTCTATATCTAGATCACTGTCATTATATGGGTTTCCTGGGGCCCAACCATTCAACTGTATTTCAGCAGTATTTGTTGATTCAGTTGGTAATTTAACATAAAGTGAAGTGTATTCTCCTCCTATCCATTTAAAAAAGTGTACTGAATGTGTGACCCTAGTGTGACCCAAGGTGTGACCCTACCTTCACGGTGGGTCACACCTTGTCTCTAGTTGGAAAAGAGAATGCCAATTTTCAGGAGGACCCTGAATAGCTAGAATATTAGACTATGGTCCATAAAGTTTGTTTTTATGCCACTGAATGTAGGAATACCAACTATTAGCAGGCAGCAGAGGTTTGAGATAGCACTTCATCTGTATCAAACCCCCAAACAACTGTCTTTTGTGTCTTACTAATAGTTGTTTGTTTGCCTCTAAGATATCATCTTCTGGGGGCTCATGATCTTGTCTAGGTGACATTGTATATTCTTCCTTTTGTGTTTTTGTGTCTGTTCTTAATGCAGTCTTAGATGTCAGAAGTAAAAGGTCACCCTCTTTTCTTTGAGCTTGTTTCCACCATTGAATGATAGCTGCAGTGGTGATTATTCCCATGATAAAAACTGGCACACAAAGTCTGTGCATCTCCTCAGCTCCTCGTCGTCGTCTCTTCGGTGGCACCATGTGGGAAGTTTTTACAGTGGGATGAATGAATCCATGTATCCTCCTCTGCAATCTGGATGGCAGTTGGGGTTGTTAGCAGCACATGGTATGGTCCTGTCCAGCGGGGCTGGTGCCAATGCTTTTTCCTAAGGTCTTTAACCACTATCCAGTCTCCTGGCTGGATGGTATGGAGTTGTCCTGCCGCAGGCTCAGGAAGGGCAGCTTTTTCGTTAGGGAAAATCATTCGCATGGGTCGTCCAGTGAGTATCTCATAAGGAGCGAGTCCAGTTGCTTTATGCTTTTTGTAAAGTGCCTTGAGATGATTTGTATTGTGATTTGGTGCTATACAAATAAAATTGAATTTAATTGAATTTAATTGAATTGTGTTTCAGCCATTCATTTTGTAAGTTTTATTTTCAGTGTCTGATTAGCTCAACTGCATCACCACTGGCTGGATGGTATGCACAATGTGTTTTTAGATTGATCTGAAGACTTTCTAATAGACTTTTTATCACATTATTTACAAAATGTGATCCATTATGACTACTTAGTTTGGAAGGGAGTCCCCATCGTGGAATTATTTCTTTTAGTAATGCCTTTGCCACTGAAACAGCAGTAGAATTTCTGCATGGAAAACACTCAAACCATTTTGAAAACATATCCAATATTAATAGGCAATATTTGTAGCCATTACATGGAGTAAGTTCAATAAAATCTATCATTAAATGTTCAAAGGGACCTTCTAGTTTTGGAAGTGCTGACATAGTCATTTCTGAGCTTTTGCCTATATTGTTAGTAGCACAAATCACACATTTTTTTACAAAAATTTTCAGCACACACTGAAAACCCTGGTACATACCAAAATCTATTTACAATATCCAACATCCCCCCTTTTGAAGCATGGTCAGGTCCATGAGTCAATTTTGCCAGGAAGGGAAATATGGATTTTGGGAGTACTGGGATTTGTAGAATAGGAGAGACAGGTGAGCTTGCAGCTGCTTTTGCTGCCCCATCTGCATTTGCAATTCCTTGTGAGATATGATCAGTAGCACCAGTGTGAGCCTGGCATTTGCACATATTGCAAATGCATAACTATTGCATATTGAGAGTCAGTGTACACTGATGTTTTTTCCGGTTCCTAAAATAAAAGCTCGGGTTAGGGCAAACAACTCTGCTGCCTGGGCCGATAAGTGAGACGGTAGTCTGACACTTTCAATTATATTGTATTCAGTACAAACTGCATAACCAACACATGGTGACCCATTTGTTGGGTTCCTTATTGAAGACCCATCTACAAAGAATACAGGTTCAACATTTACCAAAGTTGTGTAAAATAAATTATCACGTGGGTTTTCTGTAGCTTCCACGAGTTCAAGACATGAATGTGGCTCTCCATCTTCAGCTGTAGGGAGCAAGGTTGAAGGGTTAAGAACAGTGCAGCGCTTGAGAGTAACATGTGACATTGTTAATTAAACGTTTTGCCAGTGCATCTGTCAGAATGAGAGAGTGGACTGCATGGGGGACATGTACTGTACTCATGGCAACAATATCAGTTGTAGCTAATTCAGCTTCAGTAGTAGCTGCTACTGCTCTTAAACATGGCACCATACATCTCTCTGTTATAGCAAGATGTTTTGAATTATAACCTATGGGTCGTTGTTTGTGACCATGTCGTTGGGTAAGGACAGCAGACATGAATTCATTTGTTCAGATACAAATAAATTAAATGGTTTAGTGTGGTCTAAAAGTCCTAAACAGGGTGTGCTTGACAAAGCATGTTTTAGTTCAGTGAAAGCAGTCTCTGCAGTTGAAGTCCAAGTCAAATCGTCAGTCATGGCCAGATGTTTTCCCCCATGAGTGATGTCATTAAGGGATTGGGGGATCTCTGCATAGTTACGAATCCATGCACAGCAATAGCCTGCTAATCCTAAAAATGACATCATTTCTTTTTTATTTCGCGGTTTTCGTACATCCAGAATTACTTGGATGCGTTCAGGACTCAGTTTTGCAACCCTCCGGAGTTAGAATATGGCCAAGATAGCGCACAGATTGTTGTAATTTGTCTTTTGAAACCTTGTGGCCGTTTTCTGCCAGAAAACGTAGTAGAGACACTGTGTCAGTTGGACATTCAATTCAATTCAATTCAATTCAATTCAATTCAATTTTATTTGTATAGCGCCAAATCACAATACAAATCATCTCAAGGCACTTTACAAAAACTAAAACTAAAAACCCAACAATTCCCTTATGAGCAAGCACTTGGCGACAGTGGAGAGGAAAAACTCCCTTTAACGGAAGAAAAAAACCTCCAGCAGAACCAGGCTCAGTTTGGGCGGCCATCTGCCTCGACCGGTTGGGGTGAGTGGATAGAGCAGAGAGAGCATGCTAGCTTTGTTGGGGAACATATTAATAACGTGCATTCTTTTGCCAACACATTTGTGTAAAACAACCACATCTGTGTGAGGCTTAGTGGTGGTACCTACAGTGCAATACAGATACACATTTTTTACTTTTTAATATTGATATATTTTTATATATAGTATTTTATTTTTATATATATTTAAATTTTATTTTCTAATTGAGGTAATTTGTTTTTAATGTGGGGCAGCATGGTGTCTGAGTGGTTAGCACCGTTGCCTCACAGCAAGAAGGTCCCAGTTTCACAACCCCAGGGACCTTTCTGTGTGGTGTTTGCATGTTCTCCCTGTGCTTGAATGGGCTTTCTCCAGGTAGCCTGGTGTCCTCCCACAGTCCAAAAACATGTAAGTCAGGTTGACTGGTGACTCTAAATTGCCCATAGGAGTGAGTGTGAGTGTGTGAGGTTGTTTGTCTCTATGTGGCCCTGTGATGGACCGGTGACCTGTCCAGGGTGTACCCCTGTCTTTCACCCAAAGAGAGCTGGGATAGGCTTCAGCAGATCCCCATGATTATGGTTAGGAATAAGCAGGTATAGATAATGGATGGATGTTTTTAATGTGTGACACAGTTAGATTTTTTCCACTTCTCTCTCCTCCAGAAAAGAACCTTGTCTACAGTGTCACTGTTAAGACAAAACCTTCATTTGAACACTCAATGTCACTTCTGTACCACGCCTAATTTCTTACTTAGGTAATGGTAAAGTTAAATGCGTCATATGTTGGTGCAAAGTTCAGTGATTCAGTATTTGCTTGGCATTCCCTTAGGGTGTTTCCATATGGGCAGCACAGTAGATGCTTCCTCTATAAAACATTGATCTGTGAATCTGAGCTTATTTTGCTCAGTAATGATGTTATATTTTGTAGTTTTCAATTTATTTTAGTAGGTATCCCACATCATTCTCTTTTAAGCATCTTGTTTTGTATTCGCTCGGAGGGATGCTGGGCATAGATTTAGTTTTTATTTATTCTTTTATTTATTTTATTCTAAGATGAAACCTCACCCCTGAAATGAATGCTGGATTGCACATTGCCATATAAACCACTCCCTTCAGAAAGTCCACAGATTTGGTTTTATTGAGAATCAATACAAATGTCTGTACAAAATACTGTGTGTCATGCGGTGTGTGCATCTGAAATATGAGGACCCACACACAGATGCCAAGGTAGGTAGACTGACGAATGGGCAATCTAAATGGGGAAGTCCAGAGCTTATATTGAGAGGGATGAGTGCAGTGAACAATCATTGCCAAACCACGACAATTAAAAAATACTCACTAAGTCCTGTTTGTCAAAAAGGACGTTAGCCATATTATTAATAAGAAATTCCATCTCTCATCATTTGAATAATACATTGTGGTTGATATTGTAGGTGGCACAAGTGGAAGTAGATGTTACCCTTGTGCAGATTTATCAGAAGGTCCTGCGAAACTCATACTGTTTCCTTGTAATGCAAAGAATGAACAGCTGCCTGACTTTCTAGAAGGTTATGCAATGATAGGATTCAGAAAGGACTGAAAAAAACTAATTCTCAAAATAGTTTTGAAAGGGATAGGAGATTAGAGACAGATCTATAATTTCCTAGGAATGTTAAATCATGGTGTGGTTTCTTAATCAAGGGAGTAATAATTGCAGTTTTAAGATAGGAGCAAACTACAGTATGCCAGTGGATAGCGACAGGTTAGATATATTGTATATGGCAAGTAAGGCCATATATCTTTTAACAGAGCAGTGGGGTTTGGATGTAGAATGCAATAAATGATTGTCAGGCAGGTCAACTAAGTTCACCTCTCAGTATATGCTTTTTTTGCTTTATGTTGTGATCTGTTACTGATCTGAGGTCAATATCTGGCACATTTTATTGACAGTCTGGCATTGTCAATTTGATGGTGATCATTGGTCCACAAAAGGCACAAATGCTTAATAAAAAGATTCAAATTCTCTATCTTTAGTCTGATTTGTTTTTTAGTTTGAGAATAAATATGTGAATGTGATGGTCTAGGAAAACGCAATGAAATACAATCCATTTTTATCTCACATGTCAATATACAGTACATGCTGAAAAGGTGTGTCTGTGTGATCAAAGTATTCTGTTCATTGCACAATAAGTGCTCTAAAGGTACAAGCTGTTATTTGTAATATAGAGTTTGACAGGCATCCCCACCCACCCTGTGAACTGCTGAGATGTCAAAAAGCACACATGCACATACACAGGTTCATGTACACACCTACAAACCCATAGCCAAAAACACACCCTGTCCATATCACTCACAGTTACTCATTTACACATTTTGCAACATCAAGTGACACAGCAGTGTAGCATCCACACCACCCACCCAACACATCGACCTTGGTAACCATACAGCACCCCTCTGAACCATGCAAGCCCTCTATATATATAAGTAGCTTATACTGTTCTTCTTTCTTCATCTGCTGCTAACTAACAGTTAGCAATGGATATATTCAAGTTTATAATTCTGGTCTTGTGGATGTATGACTGCAGAGCAGGAGGACTGGCACAGGCTGGGTATGTCTATCATGACAAATCCTTCAGATTTTCAAACTCCTCATCAAAAATTTAATAATTATTTAACTTAAATATCTTATTAATAAATGACACATAGAAGCCCAAACATGATGACTTTATGGTAACTTTAGTTGTATTAGATATACATCTATAATATGTCTTCTAAGTGCTCTGACTACTACTAGTAATCCTATAGCGTTATATAATATAATGTTTCTAGGAATGTATGCTTTTTAGAGAGCGTTGAGAACTGATTTTTGACTGATTTTCATAATTTAGACTCAGCATTTTCGTTGAGTTTTCTATATGGGGTCATTTTTATTATAATTTTATTGTGCAAAACAAATAAAATTTACATTAAATTTGAATGTGCTACAACTACATTTGGGCTAACAAGAAATACAACAGATACTGACTACAACTACATTAAAGGTTTGTTTCTTGTTGTATTGAGAAGGCTATAACAGAAAGTTTACACTTTAATATATGGAAAGAATTTTTTCAAACAATTAAGTAAATAGGATGAATTAATTAATTTGAAAAGATGTTCAAAATGTTCTGAGAGTGTTGGGAGCATATAATCTTATGACCTCTGTAGAAGTAATGCCCTGTTTCGAATATGGAAAGTGTGAGATTCTGTGAAATAAAGAAGTTCTGCAATTTTGGATTTTATTAATCATCATCATTAATATCTTCATTAATATCATTAATATAGTCCTGTTTTACAAACAGGTTGCCATACACCTATTTAAATTAGCATTGAGTTGAAATTATCTCAGGTCGAAATTATCGCAGCTGGCATTTTACGAATTTGGTGGGTCTTTGCTTGTGTTTTTGTTACATACAAATTTTTTGCAACTGCAGCAGAATAGTTACATTTTTTCCTTCATCTGTAATTACATTACATTATATCGCCCAATAATTGATAATAGTTTAGATAAATCTGCATTTTATATTTTAAGCACAATGATATTTGTATGTTCTATGCATTTATGTGTGTATTTGAAATTTTTTAAAAATCCCTTTATTAATATTTGGACTTTGTAAATTTTTGACTATGATGTACAACTTTAGCAGGCTTCTATATCTTAGTGTAAAGAGAAATTAAAATGTAGCCTTAACAGAATTTTGACCTGAATCTGTTTCTATGTCTTTTTTACAGCCTGCAGAAAACACAGACAGAAAATGGTAGGTTGGTTTTAATCATTCAATAAATTATTTGCCCCATTAGTGCACATTCTCTGTGATTCACCTAATTTATCTCTCTAGTATCCCTTTGTTTATTGGCCTGTGTTGTGTTTCTGTTTCTCCAGCAGTAGTGCTGACATCCTGTGACTTTAATGAGGACAGTCACCCATTCTGCAGGTTCATTCAGGACACTGCAGACCACAATGACTGGACCCGACATAAGGGTCAAACCCCAACATCTGGCACAGGCCCCAGTGGAGACTACCCTGATGGAAGTCAGTCCTGAATGCATGTTTTATTTAAAATGTTTTCTTTCTGTACAATTACAATTAGCGACCAGGTGATTGAGATTATTAACAGTTCTATGACATTAATGATTTGTGACTTGTGAAATAATGAAAACACACCTTCTTTCTGCCTCCTTCTCTTTGCAGAGGGATACTATATCTACCATGAGTGTGACAATGTGTCTAATGGGCAGACTGCTCGTCTGCTAAGCCCTACCCTCTCATCATTGGCCTCCCAGGTCTGTGTCCAGTTTCGATACTACATGTACGGCACAGATAATCAGAACGCATTGAGGGTTCTGGCTAAGGGGCTAAGTGGGGAGGAGGAGGTCTGGAAGAAGATCGGAATCCAGAGTCCATCCTGGCTGAAGGGCTCTGTCACTGTGTCCAAACCCAGCAATCAGACCATCACTGTGAGTGTTAGCAGGCCACTGAAGATGTTACTTCAACATTTAAAAATTAGGATTACCTCAGAACAGCAATATAGGAGCTAGAATGCATTTGGCAGTTTGGTAAAAAAGAAAAAGAGCAATTTAATCTTCATTGGTTGTTCAGAATTCACTGTAAAAGGTCTTACAGAAGTCTTACTTACCAAAATGTGAGTGACAGCACATTATATTTACCCTTGACTGAGAGGGAACCAAAATATCTTGCACACTTGAGACTCAGAAGTGAAAAATTAAAAAAAATTATATTAACTATTTTAAAAACTTTTCCAGTTCACTTGTTTATGAACTGAACATTTTTCAGTTCAATTCAGTTTTATTTGTATAGTGACAAATCACAACTCAATCATGTCAAGGCACTTTACAAAAAACAAAAAAACCCAACAAATCTCCTATGAGCAAGCACTTGGTGACAGTGGAGAGGAAAAACTCCCTTTAAAGGAAAAAAAAACCTCCAGCAGAACCAGGCTCAGTTTGGGCGGCCATCTGCCTCAACTGGTTGGGGTGAGTGGATAGAGCAGAGAGAAAAGAACAGCAACAATAAACAACAAATAGACACTGTAGGTTGGTGGGGCCAGTAACTGCACATCAACGATATACAGTTCCAGGACCAGTGACACCTGCAGAGGGTACATAGAGAGAAAAGAGAGAGAGCGAGAACACAAAGTTATTGATATTCAGTGGTGGCATATTTTCCCCACAATTAAGTCTGTTTTTTGTCTTTGATTACCTCCTCATAATGCCTGCATTCAAACACATTTTATATAGCCCTTTATATATTTAGTAAAGTTTTAAAATTAGAAAGTCATTATAGGTTTACCATCACTCAGACTGATGAAGCTACTTGGATGAGTGGTGAAACGTTTCCAACCAAAAACTGAAAATCCTGTAGCCATGACTCAACTTCTAGATGACTCAGTACGGTATCTGTGCAGTCATTACTGGACATGTTATAGCAGTTCTTATCTCTTTATGCCATTGCAGTAAACATATCTAATGTTTTTATAACAGCTGTAAAACAATCTCAGCATCAAGATAGGAAATAAAGGAAATATGTAGAAATGCTGAGTTTAAGACCAACCTAAGGACATTTCCATGATAACATTTTCTACAAAATCTCTCACAGTCAGGCACACTGTCACACACTGAACAGTAAACCTGAGCTTGTTCACTTCTGGACACTGTGACCGTCACCATCAGTGCAGCACATTAATTCAATTCAATTCAATTCAATTTTATTTGTATAGCGCCAAATCACAATACAAATCATCTCAAGGCACTTTACAAAAACTAAAACTAAAAACCCAACCAATCCTCTTACGAGCAAGCACTTGACAACACTGGAGAGGAAAAACTCCCTTGAACAGAAGAAAAAACCTCCAGCAGAACCTGGCTCAGTTTGGGCGGTCATCTGCCTCGACTGGTTGGGGTGAGGTTGGGGACATGTCCTGGTCAAAAATAACTCCAAGGTTTTTCACAGTAGTGCTGGAGGCCAGGGCTATGCCATCTAAAGTAGCTATAATTTTAGAAAAGTTATTTCTGAGGTTTTTAGGCCCAAATACAATAACTTCTGTTTTCTCAGAATTTAAAAGTAGAAGTAGTTACTAGTCACCCAGGCCTTTATGTCAGTTAGACAGGCTTGAAGTCTGGTTAACTGGTTTGTGTTAACAGGTTTAATAGATAGATACAACTGAGTGTCATCTGCATAGCAGTGGTAATTAATAGAGTGCTTCCTAATGACATAGCCTAGAGGAAGCATGTACAGGGTGAACAGAATCGGTCCTAGCACAGAGCCTTGTGGAACTCCATAACTAACTTTTGTTTGTGTGGAAGGTTCATCATGGACATGAACAAACTGGAATCTGTCCGATAAATAGGATTGGAACCATTTTAACGCTGTTCCTCTGATACCAGTCACATGTTCCAGTCTCTGTAATAAGATGTTGTGGTCAATGGTGTCGAATGCAGCACTAAAGTCTAGGAGGACAAGTATAGAAACAAGTCCATTATCTGAGACTAAGAGAAGATCATTGGTGACTTTTAACAGTGCTGTTTCTGTACTATGATGTGCTCTAAATCCTGATTGAAAATCTTCAAATAGTTCATTCCTGTGTAAGTGGTCTGATAGTTGCTTAGCAACAGCTTTTTCTAGGATTTTAGAAATAAATGGTAGGTGGGATATTGGTCTATAATTAGCCAAGACTCCTGGATCAAGACTAGGCTTTTTGAGTAAGGGTTTGAATACTGCAGTCTTAAAGGCCTGTGGTACGTAGCCTGATACTAGAGATAAATTTACCAAGTCTCATAAAGATGAGTTCATTAATGGCAGGGTGCCTTTAAGCAGTCTAGTCGGGATGGGGTCTAAGAGACACGTTGATGATTTCGATGAAGCAACTACTGATGTAAATTCAGAGAGATCTATGGGAGAGAAGCAGTCTAAACATAACTGAGGTCTTACAGATGATTCAAGAGCTACTGTAGTAGAAGATTCATTTATTGCAGGTATAGGAAGCATCTGCTGAATTTTATCTCTAATAGTTGTGATTTTATTTGTAAAGAAACTCATAAATTCATCACTGCTGAGAGCTAAGGGAACACTGGGCTCAACAGAGCTGTGACTTTTTGTCAGCCTGGCTACAGTGCTGAAAAGAATTCTGGGATTGTTCTTATCTTCCTCTATTAGTGATGAATAGTGTGCAGTTCTGGCTTTACGGAGAGCTTTTTTATATGTTAGTAGACTGTTTTTCCAGGCTAGAAAAATTTCCTCTAAATTTCCTTTCCAGCCCTCATGATGCCTGCTTTAAGGTACGAATATGTAAATTATACCATGGGGCTAGTCTTCTCTGAGTCACTAACTTCTTTTTCAGAGGGGCCACAGTAGCAAGCGTTTCACACAGTGAGGTTACAGCACTGTCAACAATATAATCAATTTAGTAGGGAGTGGGATTGAGGCAGCTGCCCTCCACTGTGTTCGTACTTGGCATAGATGTAAATAAAGATGGAATCATTTTCTTAAATGTATTAACAACATAGTCAGATAAACATCTGCTGTAGTGGAATTTTCTTCCAAACGCTTCATGATCCATCATCTTAAATTCAAACGTTATTAAAGAATGATCTGACAAAACAGGATTTTGGGGAAAACTATTAAATGTTCAATTTCGATGCCATAGGTCAGAACAAGATCAAGGGTGTGATTGAAACAGTGGGTGGGTTTATTAACATTTTGAGTGAAACCAATTGAATCTAATATAGAATTAAATGCAATGCTGAGGCTGTTATTTTCAACATCTACATGAATGTTAAAATCTCCCACTATAATGACTTTATCTGATCTAAGCACTAAATCAGACAGGAAGTCTGGAAATTCAGTTAAAAACTCTGAGTAAGGGACAGGTGGACGGTACACAATGACAAGTAGAACTGGTTTTTGTGTTTTCCAGTTTGGATGTGAGGCTCTCAAATAAGTTATCACTGTTCTGAGAATGAAAGTTTAATAATAAGTTTGAGTGGAAGATTGCAGCTACTCCTCCACCTCGACCTGTGCTTCGAGGAACATGATCATTTTTATGACTGATTCATTCAGACTGGCATATTCATCCTGCTGTAGCCAGGTTTCAGTAAGACAGAGTAAGTCAATTTGGTGATCAGTACCAAAAAAGATAACATCATTATTATTTATTCAAGTTTTTAGACATGTTTGACTTATGCCTTCACTCTGTTACAGTGAAAATTAATGGTACTTAACTGTTACTCACAGTATAGTGTTATTGTATTACTAGTGTATCATAGTAGTAATGTTTTTATTATTTTAATTATATTTACAAAATTCTTTACACCAGCTTAGGTTCTAACTCAGGAGTGAAATTAACCAAGTGTTGAATACTCACATGTTTTACACTGGTCCGTTGATGAGGAAGTACACAGAGGTGGCTGGAGTGGTTCAGCTGATTACAGGTTTTATTAAACTATACAGAGAGCTCTGGAGATCAACCCTCATGTGGCACACGGAGAGATCTGAGCTCTAGGCGAAATCTATAGAATGTATATACCTTGTAACTTGGCCACCGCCCTACATGCCAGTACTTTTCCACAAAAGGAATTCAAACTATTACCATATATGGAGTTGTTATTCCCTTATGTCTCCCCTATAGTAAAGAGCGGTGACCCTGTCACGTGTCTAAACATATAGGATTACACTATACTGCAATACTAGTCACAGAGTGTGTCTGCATTCCCACACAAGCCATTAGTTAAACTGACCTCCAACACATTTTATAGAGTTGATTATTTAAAGCTGTACTAATTAATAGCTTTATGTTAAAGGATGGGTACTGGTTTTTAAATTTTTTTGTTTGTTTGATGTAATGTTACCTGCCACAATTTTTTATCTCTCAAATGGAGACACTTCCTGTGTGTAATTTTTTATTCACTAATTTTAGATTTTACAAATTACATGAATGCAGATTGTTTTCCAACTCAGTCTAGCTCAAAAAAATGTAGTTTTCTTTTTAAATCATAAAAGGAGTCTCAATAGTCTTTTGAGGAGTCTCCAAAAACAACAGAATTTTCCTGTAATGTAACCCGTGCGGGCAGCATGGTGGCTGAGTGGTTGCCTCACAGCAAGAAGATCCTGGGTTCGCAACCCGGCCTTTCTGTGTGGAGTTTGCATGTTCTCCCCGTGCTTGTGTGGGTTTTCTCCAGGTACTCTTCCACAGTCCAAAAACATGCATGTTAGGTTGATTGGTGACTCTAAATTGCCCATAGGAGTGAGTGTGAGTGTGTGAGGTTGTTTGTCTCTATGTGGCTCTGTGATGGACTGGTGACCTGTCCAGGGTGTACCCCTGCCTTCCACCCAAAAGAGAGCTGGGATAGGCTCCAGCAGATCCTTGTGACCCTGGTTAAGGAATAAGTGGGTATAGAAAATGGATGGATGGATGGATGGATGTAGTAACCCATGCAAATTAAAGCAACAGCTTTTTTCATATTATTGCAATGGGTGATAATGTCTTCTCCTTCTATCCACAGATTGTGTTTGAGGCTCAGAGAGGCATCACTCCCTATTGTGACTCAGCTCTGGACAATATTGTCATTAGTGATGGAGCATGTCCAAGTGAGATTACATACAAATCCGCACTCACACACACAAACACACATATTGCTGAATCACCAATTGTCTGAATGTATGTCCACAGCATGCGTTTCTGGCTGTGATTTTGACACTTTTGATAACCTGTGTGGGTGGACAACTCAAAGTGGGAATCCTGATGTGTTGGGCTTTATTCAGTGGATTGGACCAACAGACACTGAAGGCACTGGACCTAATGACGACTTCTCCAAACCTGGATGTAAGTGATAATTCTTATTCTATACGGAAATCACTGTATCACAGAGGTGCACTGTGCATATGAAACAATACACAAAATGAGTTAAGACAAATAAAGATATGATCACAGTGAAGGTGAAACCAGTTTTCATCTTCTATTATTTATTTAAATTTCATTACAGGAGCATATCCATACAGTTAACAAAAATTTGTTTTGTTAACAAAAAAGTCTCAGTTTTTATTGCTTTATGATTATGGATTGTAACCAACCTGGAAGATGTAAGAAAAACCAAATGGTTTTTATTTTCAGGTGACATTTTAAGGTTTTCTATGTAACAGTCCGACCTCCCTCTTGCGTGGCATTCAGTCTAACAATTTTTAAGCCTCTTAAACTTAAAATAAATTCTAACCAAAATTTGTTTCCTCAATATGTAGTGGGTTCCTACATGTTGTTAGATTCTTATGAAGCTATCCCTGGAGTAAGTGCTGAGATCAGGAGTCCTCTATTACCCCCCTCATCTGGATGTCTGGACCTCATCTTCCATTATTATATGTACGGCACCAGCACCACGATGGAGCTCACTGTCCATACCATTACCAAAGGTAAAGACTGTATTTCTCATGATATCCATAGAAAGATGAAAACAAAGATGAAAATGTTTGTTTGGTGTACATTTGTTTATCTGTTTACCAGTTGGAAGGCTTGGCCCTGCACTTTTCACAATCAGAGGGGATCAGGGTCAAGGCTGGAAACGTGCAGAGGTCCGATACCTGGGAACTGCTGCTATTCAGGTAAATTCTGTGTGTCCCTGAAAGTATATTAGCGTGTACAGGTTTGCACTTCCTTGTCAAATCTATGTGTCTTTCAGTTTGTGATTGTGGGTACCTATGGAGAAACACCTCAGACCGATATTGCTGTTGATGATGTGTGTATAATGGAATGCAAAGGTAATAAACCAGCCATAGGAAAAGTTCATCTCTGCAACAAGTATTTGGCAATAAGAGATTTGTATGAGTAATGATTTATCTTTCCCTTATAGCTCAATCAACAACCCTGTTACCACCAGTAACAACTCCAAGGACCACTACACCTAAACCAACCACCTTTGGACCGACTACTCCAAAACCCACAACATCAAAACCAACATCTGCCAAACCATCTACACCAACACCAACAACTGCCAAACCATCTACACCAACAACTGCCAAACCATCTACACCAACACCAACAACTGCCAAACCATCTACACCAACACCAACAACTGCCAAACCATCTACAGCAACACCAACAACTGCCAAACCATCTACACCAAAACCACCAAGTATGACATGTCCTTATCCAATGTTTCCTATAATGTTTCCTTGATAATTCTTTGTCCTTATATTTACTTACCTCCATTACTCATCCACTCATTTTTGTGCTATATAGAACCATGCCCTCCTGATGCAGAATATATAGACTGTGGTCCAGCTTGTATCCCCACGTGTATGGAACCCTCTACCAACTGTTCTGGCTCCTGTATCAGTGGCTGCTTCTGCAAACCAGGATTTGTCTTCAAGGGCCCACGCTGTGTGCCACTGGACAAATGTGGCTGTTTGGATGACCAGAATAACTATTATGAGGTCAGATGTCCTAGTTATTGTTGCCATGTACATAAATGTTAATGTAAAAATGTAATGTCTAGACAATAAATGACAAGAAGGTTGTACAATATAGTTCTGGTCACATACAATACATACAGCCAGCATTGACCCTTTGTTGAATTTGGTTTCAGCCTGGAGAGGTCATATTTGGAGATGGTTGCTCCAAGCTGTGTCGCTGTGCAGGGAACTACACTTTGGAATGTGTTGATAACTCCTGTGACCCCACTGAAGAGTGTCGCGAGATTAATGGTGTTGCCGGCTGCTATCCAAAAGGTAAAAGGCTCTGGTGACTTGTCAAGGAATTGCTAGAGACCACTGGCAGCTTGAAATGATCTAGTTTGAAAAGTATTCCTAAATGTGCCATAGTTTGTACAAGTGAGCTAGGGAACTTGACAGTGAAGTTCCAGTGGTGATTGGTGGTGGTACTTGGGTCTTTCTTGAACTTGAAGATATATTTATAACAAGCTAACTGCTAACCTGCTCATCTTCATTTGTTATTTCCTTAGATACATCCACATGCATAGCATGTGGTGACCCGCACTACAGCACCTTTGACAAGCTCTACTACAACTTCATGGGAAACTGCAGCTATCTGATGACACGACCCTGCAATCAAACGTCTCTGCCATACTTTGAGGTCTATGCTGACAATGAAAATCGTTATAACATACCTACCATTTCCTATGTGACAGCTGTACATGTGTATGTACACACAGTGACGATCTCCATTCTCAAAGGTGGCATTGTTCAGGTAAAGAACTGAGAGGGGGAACCACACACCTAACACTGTTATTCAACAATCAGACTATTGTCACATCTGTGACATTTGCAAGTCTTGGAAAATGGACTTTGCAAGTCCTGTTGTTCAGAAATCATTTGCATATTGTAGAAAATGTACCTTTTCACGCCTGCTTTCTCCACACAGGTGAATGGAACCAAAGTAAACCTGCCAGTGACGCCAGTCTCCGGTGTTTCTGTGTTCATGTCAGGATTGCACTACACTGTGTCCACCAACTTTGGTGTGACTGTTCGCTTTGATGGAAACCATTATATGGACATCAAAGTTATCAAAGAGTGAGTGAAGACTGACCAGGTGCTGCCACACAATACCTTTTTAGATGTAAAGTCCAACCACACAGGATTCAATTTTTAAGGGAAGTTTTGAAATGATGCTGAAAATAACCTGTGATAATCAATGAAAATGTCAGTGTTTTGGATAAAATGAGAAGTCCATAATTTATGGCCAGAGTGTGACCTGCTTGAGAAGTAACAGCAATTGTTGCCCTCACTTCTACAGATCACTAATTGCTGATTTTCTTCTAATCTGCAGCTATCAGAACATCCTGTGTGGACTGTGTGGAGATTATGATGGAAATCCCAATAATGACTTCCGTAAGCCAGATGGATCGTTGACCAACAATGCCAATGACTTTGGACACAGCTGGAACTCTGATCCAGAGTGAGTATTGCATGGACTGAAAGCTTAAAACTGAAAGTCCAGCTGCCATGACTCAACCTTACGATAACTTCCCCTGGACGACTGAGAATCTTCACAGACATGGATATAAGAATGCATTTCTCTCTTTGTTATCTGCTATTTTTAGATTTAGTCCTTGTCATGGTCCTGAGATCAACACTCCATGTTGGTTTTAATCATGTTTAGTCAATCTTCTTATTTTTAATTTGTGGTTGACTAGCTAATCTTAGCCTGTAGCAACTGAAGTCAATTGCGGCTATGATGTTCTGTTTTGTCAGGGCTATGCCAGACGGGTGATGATGTTATTTAGTAATTTTGCGGGCTTTAGTAGTGCTGCTGTACTAGACTGTGTTATACAGCAAGTGTCTTGAACAGACTAGATTGGGAACATGGACCTTCTGCGTCACATGTTGAAAATGACCTGATGAAAACGTAGTCAAAACATCATAACTGTAGCCAGTGAATCAACTTCATGGGAGCACCAGTTTGCCGCCATTCTTTGTTCTCTCTGGAAACTGAGTAACACAAACAGAGGGTCTATAACTAACTGTATCAACAGGTGTAATAAGAAACCCAACACCACCATCCCTGGGTGTGAGGAAGGAAAGCAGGAAGTGTATGAGAGCTCTGGATACTGTGGCATCCTGCTTGACAAAAAGGGCCCTTTTGCTGTGTGCCATCCCAAAGTCAACCCCAATGTAACTACACACACACATACACACATATGCAGTAAACACAAATGTGAAACAGTTCCCTATTTTGCTGTTGTGAAACTGTTAGTCTACTCAAGCAGTACAATGACACTCAAACAACCTTTTGCACTAGATCTTTTTGCACAAGTTTGAAGCCGCAAATAAGTCAAAAAATAAGGATATATAAATATGAATTTCCTGTATAAGATGAACAGACAGATTTGTCTGCACTGTTAAATCAACAATCTATGTGTGTGCGTGCATTCAGATTTACTTCAAGAACTGTATCTTTGACCTGTGTGAGTTGGATGGAGCTAAGCCCATTCTGTGTGAAGCCATTGAAGCCTATGTGAATGAGTGCCAGGACCGTGGGGTCAGCATTGGTCCCTGGAGGAATGAAACCTTCTGCCGTGAGTGTTGTTTTTAAGTTCTCATGTCTGAGAGAAGTTAGCAACAGTCCAACAGACTCCTAAGTCACCAAGGCAGCAGCTCACAGTCAGTCAGCTGCAGCAGATCTAATTTGCACATACAACGATACTTCACAACGAGAAGTACAAACTATCCACAGTCACTGTTCCTGCCCACAGCTCATATGAATCAATTGTTATTAAAATCAAAGGCCGAATTCGCCCAATCTTAGCTACTGTTTACAGACCACCTAAGCCCAAACCTGATTTTATAAATGAACTCTGCTTTTCTTGGTACCATATGCTCCATGTCTCCAAATGTGATATTGCTGGGTGACTTTAATATTCACATGGACAATGTCAACAGCACAACCACAAGAGACTTTTCAGCCTGTTTGGAAAGTTTTTCTCTATGTCAGTACATGGATTCCCCTACCCACGTAAAAGGACACATTGTGGATCTCATCTGCTGCACTGGTGTTGCTCCGATAAACTCTGTTATTCTGGACATTCCAGTTTCTGATCATAAACTATTCTCATTCAGTGTTAACCTGCCTCTTTTCAATACAAAAATGTCCATCACATTCAGAAATATTAAAAATATTGATTTGTCATCACTTTCTTCTGCAATCGACATTCTCCCCAATGGAGATCATCTGGTCACTCACAGGAACTCATTTCTCACTCAACTATATCTCCATTATCCAACTTTCAACTCCCAACAATGACTGAAATATCTTGTCGTGGAAATTTCTTTAAGCTTGAGAGTTGCTAATTCTCAGAAACAAACACAAGTTGTGATGAATCATCTCAGGTGTAATCACGGGTGCCCGGAGAGAAGTCTTTACAGAATTCTCTGTCTTTCTCTTCCAGAATCAGGGTTATATAGCTTAACAAAAAAGGGTGGACTCATACTGGAAAAGACCTCACATGTTTGTTCAAGTGTCTTCTACCTTCAGGCCTCTACCAGCACTAAACAAATTGTTGGCAGTTATTTACAGGCCTCTAAAACCCTAAAACACTAGAAACATGCATTCTTTAGGCCAACACATCTTTGACCATCTGTTCCATGCTGTGTAAAACCCCCACAATCTTCTATCATATCTAAATCCAAACCATCTACCCGCCAGCTCGATCCCCTTCCAACAAACCTTGTGAAACTCTGTCTACCCCCTTATTACTAACATCATTCACTCCTCCCTTACCACACGTTCCGTCTCATCACCCCTCAAATTAGGAGTAATTCCCCTATTCTCAAAAAACCTGGTTCAGACCCCAGTGACTTAAATAACTTTTGACCAATTTCAAATCTTCCATTCATTTCAAAAATCCTGGAAAAGACAGTTGCATCACAGATCCATAATCATCTTACCCTCAATAGCCTCTACGAAGATTTTCAGTCCGGTTTCCATCCACTTCACAGTATAGAAACTGCCCTAATGAAAATAACAAACAATCTTCTCATGGCAGCTGACTCTGGACTCCTTACCATACTCATCCTCCTTGACCTCACAGCAGTTTTTGACACTATCTCCCACCACCGTCTAGCATCCATAACACAGCACTTTGTTGGTTTACCTCATACCTCACAGACCGCACTCAGTTTGTTGAAATCAAGAATCATAAATCACAACCCTCTCCTGTTAACAGCGGCGTGCCCCAGGCCTCTGTCCTGGGGCCGCTCCTATTCATCATTTACCTACTTCCACTTGGCAATATATTCATACCGAAATTGGAACCTGCTTTTCACAAAACTTCCTTAAACTCAACAGCAACAAAAGTGAATATCTTCTTTTTGGGTCCAAAATCACCCTCTCCAAATCTGACAGCTTTTCCATTATGATAGGCAACTCCGCCATCCCACCCTCCCCTCAGGTTAAGAGTCTGGGCGTCATCCTCGACAGCACCCTCTCCTTCACAACATCACCCGGTCTGCCTATTTCCACCACCGCAATATCAATTGTCTTTGTCCATCACTCACTCCAAACCACAGCAATTTTGGCCCATGCCCTCGTCACATCCCGACTTGACTACTGTAACTCTACCACACAAGTCCCTCCATAAACTTCAACTGGTTCAGAATGCAGCTGCCCGTATCATCTCCAAAACCCCATTCACCCAACACATCAGCCCTGTCCTCAAACAGCTCCACTGGCTACCGGGTTCATCTCCGCATTGAATTTAAAATACCTCTCCTCGCCTTCAAAGCGGTCAATAACCTGGCACCCCCTTTACCTCTTAGGTCTCCTGAACCCATACACACCCTCCTGTACACTCCGCTCCTCCTCGGCCTCTCTTCCACTCCACTTGCCCGTTTATCCATCATGGGGCTCAGGGCTTTCAGTTGAACAGCCCCTCGACTCTGGAACACACTCCCCCTGGAAATCCGTTCAATTGACTCCATCTCCACATTTAAATCTCATCTAAAAACCCATCTCTTCAAACTCAGTCACCCCACATAACTGGTGCATTGTATTAGCCTAACCAGACTACACCACCATATACATCTTCCTTATTGTTTTATTGCTTTCACAACTGTAAATTCTATGTAATTTAATTTTGTTTTATTATTTTTATTGCACTTTTTTTGTCTTTGTAAGGTGACCTTGAGTGTTTTTGAAAGTCGCCGATAAATAAAATGCATCATTATTATTATTATTATTATTATTATTATTAGATGAAAAAGATACTGTGAACACAGACAGCATCTGTCTTTATGCCCCATCACTGACCTCAGACTCTCATCATCCCTCTAGCTCTCAGCTGCCCCCCCAACAGCCACTATGAGCCCTGTGCAGACCCCTGTCAGGAGACATGTTCTGGGAAACCTCCTTCCTGTGGTGGGTCCTGCGCTGAGGCCTGTGTGTGTGACCCCGGCTACGTCCTGAGTGCCGGCAAATGCATCAAGAACAGCTTGTGTGGCTGCAAACACACCAATGGCCAATATTATGAGGTAAACAGAAAAGACATTTCTCTACATTTGCACTGTAATCTCTGCACACATTTTGCACACTTTTTGTTTTTGATTCTTTGCACCGTACTGTGGTTGTCCTGTAGCTGTGGTAACAATTGAATTTCCCCACTGTGGGATCAATAAAGAATTATCTTATCTTATCCTATCTTATCTTAAAGAACACAAAACCAGCAGCTCTACTCACCAGGTAACTCTACTGAGCTGACAGTTGTCTTGAACATTGTTTCGTCTGGTTTTTCACTCATATCAATTAACTGCAGGTTTGTCATTCAAACTGGTCTTTGGTTTAAGTTTCCTCCTGCTAACACCAATGAAATGTGTGTGTGTGTGTGTGTGTGTGTGTGTGTGTGTGTGTGTGTGTGTGTGTGTGTGTGTGTGTGTGTGTGTGTGTGTGCCTCAGCCTGGAGAGGAGTTTTATGTGGAGGACTGCAAACTCAAGTGTAGGTGTGATGTTCCCTTCGTTACCTGTGTGGCCTCAGAATGCCCCCCACTGCATGAGTGTAAACTCCAGAATGGAGAGCTGGGCTGCTATCCCTCTGGTAGGTGTACACTCACTGTATGATGAGCTGCTCGATTTTTACTCCAGTTTGTTTAATAAATACTCATGGAGCTTAAAATATCCTCAGATAGGCGATATTAGATTGAACACTGAAAGCCAATGGAACAACCTAGAACTGGCTTGGTTTTTGATAACAGTTGAATATGTGTGCATTTGCAAACTCTTCTTAAGCCTGCTTATCTTCCTGTAAGAGCTTTAAATGTCTCTGATATAACATGCCCTCCACAGCATTTGATTTGATGTGCATTTTTAGCACTTCCACTCATAGAACTGAGGTTGGCCATGTAACCTCTGTCGTGTCAATTTGAAATTTCCCTCCAAGGACAACATCAGTCAGATATAGATTTCGTGAAATACCAGGAAAACACAGACTAATCATTTTTACTGAGATGTTAAAGTTTAGGAAAGCAGTCAGGCATCCACTCACAGCCAGTATGAATAAAATATTGTGGCCATTTTAGCCTGAAGTTGCGGGGTTGTTCAGACGGCTTGCTCTTGTCTCTCAGGCTCTCAGGATTGTGTGGTCTCTGGAGATCCTCACTACAACACATTTGACAAGAAGTTCTACAGCTTCATGGGAACATGCACCTACACACTGGCCAGATCCTGCAACAACAACACAGGTAGGAGCAGCTTTAGACATTTATATACAATCCACAACATGCATTTTGATGAAAAACAGATACTGCCTTAGTGTCAATTTGGTAGTGTCGAAGCCATGCTGGGCTTTTGGTGCTAATATAAATGTATTCACTTGAGTAAAAGCTGTATGGTGTTGGTCTGCCTGTGCAGGCCCTTGGTTCTCAGTGGAAGGGAAGAATGAGGAGAGAGGAGTGCCAGGTGTGTCCTACCTGAGAAAACTCTACGTGACTGTGAATGGAATCACTGTGACCCTGATGAAAGGCAGGAAGACACTGGTCAGTATGGATCACATTTACCCCGGTTCACAAGGATTTCTGTGTCTATAAATATAGATAACTTTTCTCCCTTTTATCTCTTTTAATGCAATAATCCAAAAAATCTGCCCAAACTTTGTGTTTGGTCTGTCCCCAGACCAAAAAGGTTTTTTCAGTGTCAGTGCTCTGTCATCGTATCCTAAAACTAGGCAGCTGGAAATCTTAATCCCTGTGTGCTGGATTTTTTGCAGCATGTATTATGATCTGTGCTGCAACAAACTGGAAATGCTGTCAGGGAGCAAATAAAAACTGTACCTTTAATTTGCGTTCAACATTGTCTTTGTGCCATCTTTTCCTCCTTCGTCCTAACAGATCAACGGACTGCAGGTGGCCCTCCCTCACTCCCCCTCTCGTCTCATGTCTCTCAGTCTTGCCGGTCAGTACGTCACCCTGCAGACAACCTTCGGCCTGCGGGTGCGCTGGGATGGAAACCATTACGCCCAAATCTCAGTTCCTAGGTTGGTAATAAAGCATTGTGCAAATCAGATGGTCACACCCTCTCAGACATGTAGACCTTTCTCTGCAGCTGCACATTATACTGGATGGCAACATGTTTGCACCCACAGCAAATATTCATCCATTTTTGTTTCTGAATTAACCAGATATGCCTCAAAAACATAGTAATAAGGACTAATTGGCATTTCTTGTCTCTATATTTGTAGAATTCCAAAAAAGGGCCCAACAGCATTTGGCCTTTATAGTTTTCTTGAGATATTTCTGTTCATATCTTAATCCCCTTTCTCGACCCTTCAGCTCCTACTACGACCAGATGTGTGGTCTCTGTGGCGACTATGATGGGAATCCAGGCAATGACTTCACCAAACCAGATGGCACTCTGGTAGGGAATGTCAATGACTTTGGGAACAGCTGGCAGACAGAAAAGGATGAGGATGACTTGTGAGTTTACGCACATTCATCTTTGTGCTGTAGTTTGAGAATTTGCAGGTTTACATGTGACCAAGCTACATTTTGAGAACACTGATTACATTTTGTAGAGACACTGTGAAACTAACATTGAATATTTCATTTTGGGAAAACACGTGGAATGTCAAAACGTAAAATGTCTTCACTTAGCTACCCAGTAACTGTCTGAATGATTCCTGATTTAATTTCAGAGGACACATTATACTGGAGGGCTTGTTGATTTCAGAGATGCTGTTGTATTTGTTCTGATCAGGTGTAACCCAGGTACCAGGCCTGAACCAGACTGTGACCCCACACTTGAGGCTGAGGTGGTGAAACCAGACAAATGTGGCAAATGAAAGACCCTGCTGGACCCTTTAGGTAATTATTATGTTTGCATATTAACTTTAATAGGGAATAATTTGTGAATTTTTCTTGTAAATGTGGTTAACTTATCTGTTTCAGTGAAATCTTCATTAATTAAATATTTTTATTTTCCTGTGTTTACCTTTGGTCTATCCCATTAAAATCTGATCTGAGCAGTGTCACACTTATTTATCTGGTTGGTATGTATCAGATTACATACAGACTACAGACAATAGGAGCTAGACAATGTGATTCTAAAACAGTAACATCAGTCTGAATGTGTTCAAGTGATACTTTATTTTTTTTCCGGCTTTACACCCGCACTGGGAGTGATTTGTTTTGAAAGAGGTGACTAATGGTCACTGGATTTGTCATGATTTGTGTACAAATTAGTATGGATCACGACCCCGTCAAACACAAGTACCCAGATACCGAAGCAGAGTATACCAAAGTTTATTAGGGAGTACAGTGAATGAAGCGTGGGATTGGTTGAAGACCAATGGTGATGAGGACCATGACCAACGGATCATGACAGGATTGTCACAGAAAAATCATAGGTTCAGATTATCTTTGTTATCTCACTGATTTATCTTATTTCAGATTACAATTGTAACTTGTCCTTGGAAGTCACATGAACAGCACCGGACTCTGAACCACACTAAAGCATGAACTGCAGTTTGAATCCAGCCATAGACCTTTGTTTCATGGGACCACCCTTTTTCTAAGTTCCTTTCATGTCTCTACTGTCAGAATTGAAAATGCTAAAACTGTAAACTGAGTGATTGCTCTTCTCTGCTCCAGGGACTGTGTCACCGTGGTGAACCCCACTCCGTTCTTCCAGAGCTGTGTGTATGACATGTGTCAGTTCAATGGCCAGCAGCATGTACTATGTGACCAGCTCCAGGCCTACACTGATGCCTGCCAGAGTGCTGGAGCCAAAGTCCACCAGTGGAGGACTCCAGACTTCTGCCGTAAGCCCCCAGTATCTAAATGTGACAAACTTTCTTTTCTTGTCACTGCAAGCAAGTTATCATTATTACACTCCAGTTTTTACAATTTACTTCATCACAGCCAGTAAGATTTAAACTAGGGCCACAACGAATGATTACTTTCAGTAATGATTAATATGATGGTAATTATCTCAATTAATCAGGTAACAGTGAAAAGTGTGTGTTACAGAAGTATGTTACTGTACCCAGGTGCTACTGGGTAATAATAAACTCCAACACCCTACCCACATCTTATTTAACATTCATCTTTTCATCATTGTCTTAATCATCTACCTCTGTTTTCATTCTCTTTGATTCATCCTTCTGCCCCTCCTCTAACAATTCACCCTACCCCCTACCCTGCCTGTTACCATCATCTCTACTTCCCTCCCTCTGTTCCTCCATGCAGCCCTGGCCTGTCCACCCAACAGCTCCTACTCCCTGTGTATGAGTTCCTGTCCAGAGACATGCCTGGGTGTGGTTGGCCCGCTGGGCTGTGACAACGTGTGTGTGGAGGGTTGTGAGTGTAACCCAGGCTTCATCCTCAGCGACAACAAGTGTGTGTCACTGAGAGACTGTGGCTGCATGGACAGCAGCGGAGCCTATCACCCTGTAAGTGGGAACAACCTCCATGTGACTTAATTACATTTATCTATTTATACTGATCTAAAAACACCACATACTGCATGATCATACCGTGACCTACATGTAGAAATAAAGTTGTTACTGTGGAATGAAGTAAATATAATTCGACTTCTCAATCACACTACACTGAAATAAAATTGTGTTCATATTGCTTTACATCAGGCCAATGAGCTAGAACTGTATCTGCCTTATACAGTGATGCTTTTGTGATCGAAAGAGCTAAATGTATAATTAAACTGCACATGTTTGTTAGGTGGATGATGACTGGTACATGGAGGGGTGTGAGCAGAAGGTGTGTGTCACAGTGGAGGTTTGATCCAGTGTCACAACAGTAGTTGTGACCCAACCACTGAGAGCTGCCAACTACAGGATGGTGAATATGGTTGCCACTCTCTGGGTATGTTAAACACAGACACATACACACAAATAGACATGTAGCAACTATTTGATAACACTGAGCAAATTGTGCAACTGCTTACTTTTTTATTGGTTTCTATTTAAATGCCATGTAATGTCATGTGCTGTTATTCCAACATCTCTAGGAACAACTAATAGCAACACCAACAACTGCCAAACCATCTACTCCAAAACCAACAACTGCCAAACCCTCTACACCAACCCAACAACTGCCAAACCATCTACAGCAACACCAACAACTGCCAAACCATCTACACCAAAACCACCAAGTATGACATGTCCTTATCCAATGTTTCCTATAATGTTTCCTTGATAATTCTTTGTCCTTATATTTACTTACCTCCATTACTCATCCACCATTTTTGTGCTATATAGAACCATGCCCTCCTGATGCAGAATATATAGACTGTGGTCCAGCTTGTATCCCCACGTGTATGGAACCCTCTACCAACTGTTCTGGCTCCTGTATCAGTGGCTGCTTCTGCAAACCAGGATTTGTCTTCAAGGGCCCACGCTGTGTGCCACTGGACAAATGTGGCTGTTTGGATGACCAGAATAACTATTATGAGGTCAGATGTCCTAGTTATTGTTGCCATGTACATAAATGTTAATGTAAAAATGTAATGTCTAGACAATAAATGACAAGAAGGTTGTACAATATAGTTTGGTCACATACAATACATACAGCCAGCATTGACCCTTTGTTGAATTTGGTTTCAGCCTGGAGAGGTCATATTTGGAGATGGTTGCTCCAAGCTGTGTCGCTGTGCAGGGAACTACACTTTGGAATGTGTTGATAACTCCTGTGACCCCACTGAAGAGTGTCGCGAGATTAATGGTGTTGCCGGCTGCTATCCAAAAGGTAAAAGGCTCTGGGACTTGTCAAGGAATTGCTAGAGACCACTGGCAGCTTGAAATGATCTAGTTTGAAAAGTATTCCTAAATGTGCCATAGTTTGTACAAGTGAGCTAGGGAACTTGACAGTGAAGTTCCAGTGGTGATTGGTGGTGGTACTTGGGTCTTTCTTGAACTTGAAGATATATTTATAACAAGCTAACTGCTAACCTGCTCATCTTCATTTGTTATTTCCTTAGATACATCCACATGCATAGCATGTGGTGACCCGCACTACAGCACCTTTGACAAGCTCTACTACAACTTCATGGGAAACTGCAGCTATCTGATGACACGACCCTGCAATCAAACGTCTCTGCCATACTTTGAGGTCTATGCTGACAATGAAAATCGTTATAACATACCTACCATTTCCTATGTGACAGCTGTACATGTGTATGTACACACAGTGACGATCATCCTATCTCAAAGGTGGCATTGTTCAGGTAAAGAACTGAGAGGGGGAACCACACACCTAACACTGTTATTCAACAATCAGACTATTGTCACATCTGTGACATTTGCAAGTCTTGGAAAATGGACTTTGCAAGTCCTGTTGTTCAGAAATCATTTGCATATTGTAGAAAATGTACCTTTTCACGCCTGCTTTCTCCACACAGGTGAATGGAACCAAAGTAAACCTGCCAGTGACGCCCAGTCTCCGGTGTTTCTGTGTTCATGTCAGGATTGCACTACACTGTGTCCACCAACTTTGGTGTGACTGTTCGCTTTGATGGAAACCATTATATGGACATCAAAGTTATCAAAGAGTGAGTGAAGACTGACCAGGTGCTGCCACACAATACCTTTTTAGATGTAAAGTCCAACCACACAGGATTCAATTTTTAAGGGAAGTTTTGAAATGATGCTGAAAATAACTGTGATAATCAATGAAAATGTCAGTGTTTTGGATAAAATGAGAAGTCCATAATTTATGGCCAGAGTGTGACCTGCTTGAGAAGTAACAGCAATTGTTGCCCCTCACTTCTACAGATCACTAATTGCTGATTTTCTTCTAATCTGCAGCTATCAGAACATCCTGTGTGGACTGTGTGGAGATTATGATGGAAATCCCAATAATGACTTCCGTAAGCCAGATGGATCGTTGACCAACAATGCCAATGACTTTGGACACAGCTGAGACTCTGATCCAGAGTGAGTATTGCATGGACTGAAAGCTTAAAACTGAAAGTCCAGCTGCCATGACTCAACCTTACGATAACTTCCCCTGGACGACTGAGAATCTTCACAGGCATGGATATAAGAATGCATTTCTCTCTTTGTTATCTGCTATTTTTAGATTTAGTCCTTGTCATGGTCCTGAGATCACACTCCATGTTGGTTTTAAATCATGTTTAGTCAATCCTTCTTATTTTTAATTTGTGGTTGACTAGCTAATCTTAGCCTGTAGCAACTGAAGTCAATTGCGGCTATGATGTTCTGTTTTGTCAGGGCTATGCCAGACGGGGGATGATGTTATTTAGTAATTTTGCGGGCTTTAGTAGTGCTGCTGTACTAGACTGTGTTATACAGCAAGTGTCTTGAACAGACTAGATTGGGACATGGACCTTCTCTGCGTCACATGTTGAAAATGACCTGATGAAAACGTAGTCAAAACATCATAACTGTAGCCAGTGAATCACTTCATGGGAGCACCGTTTGCCACCATTCTTTGTTCTCTCTGGAAACTGAGTAACACAAACAGAGGGTCTATAACTAACTGTATCAACAGGGTGTAATAAGAAACCCAACACCACCATCCCTGGGTGTGAGGAAGGAAAGCAGGAAGTGTATGAGAGCTCTGGATACTGTGGCATCCTGCTTGACAAAAAGGGCCCTTTTGCTGTGTGCCATCCCAAGTCAACCCCAATGTAACTACACACACACACATACACACATATGCAGTAAACACAAATGTGAAACAGTTCCCTATTTGCTGTTGTGAAACTGTTAGTCTACTCAAGCAGTACAATGACACTCAAACAACCTTTTGCACTAGATCTTTTTGCACAGTTTGAAGCCGCAAATAAGTCAAAAAATAAGGATATATAAATATGAATTTCCTGTATAAGATGAACAGACAGATTTGTCTGCACTGTTAAATCAACAATCTATGTGTGTGCGTGCATTCAGATTTACTTCAAGAACTGTATCTTTGACCTGTGTGAGTTGGATGGAGCTAAGCCCATTCTGTGTGAAGCCATTGAAGCCTATGTGAATGAGTGCCAGGACCGTGGGGTCAGCATTGGTCCCTGGAGGAATGAAACCTTCTTGCCGTGAGTGTTGTTTTTAAGTTCTCATGTCTGAGAGAAGTTAGCACAGTCCAACAGACTCCTAAGTCACCAAGGCAGCAGCTCACAGTCAGTCAGCTGCAGCAGATCTAATTTGCACATACAACGATACTTCACAACGAGAAGTACAAACTATCCACAGTCACTGTTCCTGCCCACAGCTCATATGAATCAATTGTTATTAAAATCAAAGGCCGAATTCGCCCAATCTTAGCTACTGTTTACAGACCACCTAAGCCAAACCTGATTTTATAAATGAACTCTGCTTTTCTTGGTACCATATGCTCCATGTCTCCAAATGTGATATTGCTGGGTGACTTTAATATTCAACATGGACAATGTCAACAGCACAACCACAAGAGACTTTTCAGCCTGTTTGGAAAGTTTTTCTCTATGTCAGTACAGGATTCCCCTACCCACGTAAAAGGACACATTGTGGATCTCATCTGCTGCACTGGTGTTGCTCCGATAAACTCTGTTATTCTGGACATTCCAGTTTCTGATCATAAACGATTCTCATTCAGTGTTAACCTGCCTCTTTTCAATACAAAATGTCCATCACATTCAGAAATATTAAAAATATTGATTTGTCATCACTTTCTTCTGCAATCGACATTCTCCCCAATGGAGATCATCTGGTCACTCACAGGAACTCATTTCTCACTCAACTATATCTCCATTATCCAACTTTCAACTCCCAACAATGACTGAAATATCTTGTCGTGGAAATTTCTTTAAGCTTGAGAGTTGCTAATTCTCAGAAACAAACACAAGTTGTGATGAATCATCTCAGGTGTAATCACGGGTGCCCGGAGAGAAAGTCTTTACAGAATTCTCTGTCTTTCTCTTCCAGAATCAGGGTTATATAGCTTAACAAAAAAGGGTGGACTCATACTGGAAAAGACCTCACATGTTTGTTCAAGTGTCTTCTACCTTCAGGCCTCTACCAGCACTAAACAAATTGTTGGCAGTTATTTACAGGCCTTCTAAAACCCTAAAACACTAGAAACATGCATTCTTTAGGCCAACACATCTTTGACCATCTGTTCCATGCTGTGTAAAACCCCCACAAATCTTCTATCATATCTAAATCCAAACCATCTACCCGCCCAGCTCGATCCCCTTCCAACAACCTTGTGAAACTCTGTCTACCCCCTTATTACTAACATCATTCACTCCTCCCTTACCACACGTTCCGCTCATCACCCCTCAAATTAGGAGTAATTCCCCTATTCTCAAAAAACCTGGTTCAGACCCCAGTGACTTAAATAACTTTTGACCAATTTCAAATCTTCCATTCATTTCAAAAATCCTGGAAAAGACAGTTGCATCACAGATCCATAATCATCTTACCCTCAATAGCCTCTACGAAGATTTTCAGTCCGGTTTCCATCCACTTCACAGTATAGAAACTGCCCTAATGAAAATAACAAACAATCTTCTCATGGCAGCTGACTCTGGACTCCTTACCATACTCATCCTCCTTGACCTCACAGCAGTTTTTGACACTATCTCCCACCACCGTCTAGCATCCATAACACAGCACTTTGTTGGTTTACCTCATACCTCACAGACCGCACTCAGTTTGTTGAAATCAAGAATCATAAATCACAACCCTCTCCTGTTAACAGCGGCGTGCCCCAGGCCTCTGTCCTGGGGCCGCTCCTATTCATCATTTACCTACTTCCACTTGGCAATATATTCATACCGAAATTGGAACCTGCTTTTCACAAAACTTCCTTAAACTCAACAGCAACAAAAGTGAATATCTTCTTTTTGGGTCCAAAATCACCCTCTCCAAATCTGACAGCTTTTCCATTATGATAGGCAACTCCGCCATCCCACCCTCCCCTCAGGTTAAGAGTCTGGGCGTCATCCTCGACAGCACCCTCTCCTTCACAACATCACCCGGTCTGCCTATTTCCACCACCGCAATATCAATTGTCTTTGTCCATCACTCACTCCAAACCACAGCAATTTTGGCCCATGCCCTCGTCACATCCCGACTTGACTACTGTAACTCTACCACACAAGTCCCTCCATAAACTTCAACTGGTTCAGAATGCAGCTGCCCGTATCATCTCCAAAACCCCATTCACCCAACACATCAGCCCTGTCCTCAAACAGCTCCACTGGCTACCGGGTTCATCTCCGCATTGAATTTAAAATACCTCTCCTCGCCTTCAAAGCGGTCAATAACCTGGCACCCCCTTTACCTCTTAGGTCTCCTGAACCCATACACACCCTCCTGTACACTCCGCTCCTCCTCGGCCTCTCTTCCACTCCACTTGCCCGTTTATCCATCATGGGGCTCAGGGCTTTCAGTTGAACAGCCCCTCGACTCTGGAACACACTCCCCCTGGAAATCCGTTCAATTGACTCCATCTCCACATTTAAATCTCATCTAAAAACCCATCTCTTCAAACTCAGTCACCCCACATAACTGGTGCATTGTATTAGCCTAACCAGACTACACCACCATATACATCTTCCTTATTGTTTTATTGCTTTCACAACTGTAAATTCTATGTAATTTAATTTTGTTTTATTATTTTTATTGCACTTTTTTTGTCTTTGTAAGGTGACCTTGAGTGTTTTTGAAAGTCGCCGATAAATAAAATGCATCATTATTATTATTATTATTATTATTATTATTAGATGAAAAAGATACTGTGAACACAGACAGCATCTGTCTTTATGCCCCATCACTGACCTCAGACTCTCATCATCCCTCTAGCTCTCAGCTGCCCCCCCAACAGCCACTATGAGCCCTGTGCAGACCCCTGTCAGGAGACATGTTCTGGGAAACCTCCTTCCTGTGGTGGGTCCTGCGCTGAGGCCTGTGTGTGTGACCCCGGCTACGTCCTGAGTGCCGGCAAATGCATCAAGAACAGCTTGTGTGGCTGCAAACACACCAATGGCCAATATTATGAGGTAAACAGAAAAGACATTTCTCTACATTTGCACTGTAATCTCTGCACACATTTTGCACACTTTTTGTTTTTGATTCTTTGCACCGTACTGTGGTTGTCCTGTAGCTGTGGTAACAATTGAATTTCCCCACTGTGGGATCAATAAAGAATTATCTTATCTTATCCTATCTTATCTTAAAGAACACAAAACCAGCAGCTCTACTCACCAGGTAACTCTACTGAGCTGACAGTTGTCTTGAACATTGTTTCGTCTGGTTTTTCACTCATATCAATTAACTGCAGGTTTGTCATTCAAACTGGTCTTTGGTTTAAGTTTCCTCCTGCTAACACCAATGAAATGTGTGTGTGTGTGTGTGTGTGTGTGTGTGTGTGTGTGTGTGTGTGTGTGTGTGTGTGTGTGTGTGTGTGTGTGCCTCAGCCTGGAGAGGAGTTTTATGTGGAGGACTGCAAACTCAAGTGTAGGTGTGATGTTCCCTTCGTTACCTGTGTGGCCTCAGAATGCCCCCCACTGCATGAGTGTAAACTCCAGAATGGAGAGCTGGGCTGCTATCCCTCTGGTAGGTGTACACTCACTGTATGATGAGCTGCTCGATTTTTACTCCAGTTTGTTTAATAAATACTCATGGAGCTTAAAATATCCTCAGATAGGCGATATTAGATTGAACACTGAAAGCCAATGGAACAACCTAGAACTGGCTTGGTTTTTGATAACAGTTGAATATGTGTGCATTTGCAAACTCTTCTTAAGCCTGCTTATCTTCCTGTAAGAGCTTTAAATGTCTCTGATATAACATGCCCTCCACAGCATTTGATTTGATGTGCATTTTTAGCACTTCCACTCATAGAACTGAGGTTGGCCATGTAACCTCTGTCGTGTCAATTTGAAATTTCCCTCCAAGGACAACATCAGTCAGATATAGATTTCGTGAAATACCAGGAAAACACAGACTAATCATTTTTACTGAGATGTTAAAGTTTAGGAAAGCAGTCAGGCATCCACTCACAGCCAGTATGAATAAAATATTGTGGCCATTTTAGCCTGAAGTTGCGGGGTTGTTCAGACGGCTTGCTCTTGTCTCTCAGGCTCTCAGGATTGTGTGGTCTCTGGAGATCCTCACTACAACACATTTGACAAGAAGTTCTACAGCTTCATGGGAACATGCACCTACACACTGGCCAGATCCTGCAACAACAACACAGGTAGGAGCAGCTTTAGACATTTATATACAATCCACAACATGCATTTTGATGAAAAACAGATACTGCCTTAGTGTCAATTTGGTAGTGTCGAAGCCATGCTGGGCTTTTGGTGCTAATATAAATGTATTCACTTGAGTAAAAGCTGTATGGTGTTGGTCTGCCTGTGCAGGCCCTTGGTTCTCAGTGGAAGGGAAGAATGAGGAGAGAGGAGTGCCAGGTGTGTCCTACCTGAGAAAACTCTACGTGACTGTGAATGGAATCACTGTGACCCTGATGAAAGGCAGGAAGACACTGGTCAGTATGGATCACATTTACCCCGGTTCACAAGGATTTCTGTGTCTATAAATATAGATAACTTTTCTCCCTTTTATCTCTTTTAATGCAATAATCCAAAAAATCTGCCCAAACTTTGTGTTTGGTCTGTCCCCAGACCAAAAAGGTTTTTTCAGTGTCAGTGCTCTGTCATCGTATCCTAAAACTAGGCAGCTGGAAATCTTAATCCCTGTGTGCTGGATTTTTGCAGCATGTATTATGATCTGTGCTGCAACAAACTGGAAATGCTGTCAGGGAGCAAATAAAAACTGTACCTTTAATTTGCGTTCAACATTGTCTTTGTGCCATCTTTTCCTCCTTCGTCCTAACAGATCAACGGACTGCAGGTGGCCCTCCCTCACTCCCCCTCTCGTCTCATGTCTCTCAGTCTTGCCGGTCAGTACGTCACCCTGCAGACAACCTTCGGCCTGCGGGTGCGCTGGGATGGAAACCATTACGCCCAAATCTCAGTTCCTAGGTTGGTAATAAAGCATTGTGCAAATCAGATGGTCACACCCTCTCAGACATGTAGACCTTTCTCTGCAGCTGCACATTATACTGGATGGCAACATGTTTGCACCCACAGCAAATATTCATCCATTTTTGTTTCTGAATTAACCAGATATGCCTCAAAAACATAGTAATAAGGACTAATTGGCATTTCTTGTCTCTATATTTGTAGAATTCCAAAAAAGGGCCCAACAGCATTTGGCCTTTATAGTTTTCTTGAGATATTTCTGTTCATATCTTAATCCCCTTTCTCGACCCTTCAGCTCCTACTACGACCAGATGTGTGGTCTCTGTGGCGACTATGATGGGAATCCAGGCAATGACTTCACCAAACCAGATGGCACTCTGGTAGGGAATGTCAATGACTTTGGGAACAGCTGGCAGACAGAAAAGGATGAGGATGACTTGTGAGTTTACGCACATTCATCTTTGTGCTGTAGTTTGAGAATTTGCAGGTTTACATGTGACCAAGCTACATTTTGAGAACACTGATTACATTTTGTAGAGACACTGTGAAACTAACATTGAATATTTCATTTTGGGAAAACACGTGGAATGTCAAAACGTAAAATGTCTTCACTTAGCTACCCAGTAACTGTCTGAATGATTCCTGATTTAATTTCAGAGGACACATTATACTGGAGGGCTTGTTGATTTCAGAGATGCTGTTGTATTTGTTCTGATCAGGTGTAACCCAGGTACCAGGCCTGAACCAGACTGTGACCCCACACTTGAGGCTGAGGTGGTGAAACCAGACAAATGTGGCAAAATGAAAGACCCTGCTGGACCCTTTAGGTAATTATTATGTTTGCATATTAACTTTAATAGGGAATAATTTGTGAATTTTTCTTGTAAATGTGGTTAACTTATCTGTTTCAGTGAAATCTTCATTAATTAAATATTTTTATTTTCCTGTGTTTACCTTTGGTCTATCCCATTAAAATCTGATCTGAGCAGTGTCACACTTATTTATCTGGTTGGTATGTATCAGATTACATACAGACTACAGACAATAGGAGCTAGACAATGTGATTCTAAAACAGTAACATCAGTCTGAATGTGTTCAAGTGATACTTTATTTTTTTTCCGGCTTTACACCCGCACTGGGAGTGATTTGTTTTGAAAGAGGTGACTAATGGTCACTGGATTTGTCATGATTTGTGTACAAATTAGTATGGATCACGACCCCGTCAAACACAAGTACCCAGATACCGAAGCAGAGTATACCAAAGTTTATTAGGGAGTACAGTGAATGAAGCGTGGGATTGGTTGAAGACCAATGGTGATGAGGACCATGACCAACGGATCATGACAGGATTGTCACAGAAAAATCATAGGTTCAGATTATCTTTGTTATCTCACTGATTTATCTTATTTCAGATTACAATTGTAACTTGTCCTTGGAAGTCACATGAACAGCACCGGACTCTGAACCACACTAAAGCATGAACTGCAGTTTGAATCCAGCCATAGACCTTTGTTTCATGGGACCACCCTTTTTTCTAAGTTCCTTTCATGTCTCTACTGTCAGAATTGAAAATGCTAAAACTGTAAACTGAGTGATTGCTCTTCTCTGCTCCAGGGACTGTGTCACCGTGGTGAACCCCACTCCGTTCTTCCAGAGCTGTGTGTATGACATGTGTCAGTTCAATGGCCAGCAGCATGTACTATGTGACCAGCTCCAGGCCTACACTGATGCCTGCCAGAGTGCTGGAGCCAAAGTCCACCAGTGGAGGACTCCAGACTTCTGCCGTAAGCCCCCAGTATCTAAATGTGACAAACTTTCTTTTTCTTTGTCACTGCAAGCAAGTTATCATTATTACACTCCAGTTTTTACATTTACTTCATCACAGCCAGTAAGATTTAAACTAGGGCCACAACGAATGATTACTTTCAGTAATGATTAATATGATGGTAATTATCTCAATTAATCAGGTAACAGTGAAAAGTGTGTGTTACAGAAGTATGTTACTGTACCCAGGTGCTACTGGGTAATAATAAACTCCAACACCCTACCCACATCTTATTTAACATTCATCTTTTCATCATTGTCTTAATCATCTACCTCTGTTTTCATTCTCTTTGATTCATCCTTCTGCCCCTCCTCTAACAATTCACCCTACCCCCTACCCTGCCTGTTACCATCATCTCTACTTCCCTCCCTCTGTTCCTCCATGCAGCCCTGGCCTGTCCACCCAACAGCTCCTACTCCCTGTGTATGAGTTCCTGTCCAGAGACATGCCTGGGTGTGGTTGGCCCGCTGGGCTGTGACAACGTGTGTGTGGAGGGTTGTGAGTGTAACCCAGGCTTCATCCTCAGCGACAACAAGTGTGTGTCACTGAGAGACTGTGGCTGCATGGACAGCAGCGGAGCCTATCACCCTGTAAGTGGGAACAACCTCCATGTGACTTAATTACATTTATCTATTTATACTGATCTAAAAACACCACATACTGCATGATCATACCGTGACCTACATGTAGAAATAAAGTTGTTACTGTGGAATGAAGTAAATATAATTCGACTTCTCAATCACACTACACTGAAATAAATTGTGTTCATATTGCTTTACATCAGGCCAATGAGCTAGAACTGTATCTGCCTTATACAGTGATGCTTTTGTGATCGAAAGAGCTAAATGTATAATTAAACTGCACATGTTTGTTAGGTGGATGATGACTGGTACATGGAGGGGTGTGAGCAGAAGTGTGTGTGTCACAGTGGAGGTTTGATCCAGTGTCACAACAGTAGTTGTGACCCAACCACTGAGAGCTGCCAACTACAGGATGGTGAATATGGTTGCCACTCTCTGGGTATGTTAAACACAGACACATACACACAAATAGACATGTAGCAACTATTTGATAACACTGAGCAAATTGTGCAACTGCTTACTTTTTTATTGGTTTCTATTTAAATGCCATGTAATGTCATGTGCTGTTATTCCAACATCTCTAGGAACAACTATAGCAACACCAACAACTGCCAAACCATCTACTCCAAAACCAACAACTGCCAAACCCTCTACACCAACACCAACAACTGCCAAACCATCTACAGCAACACCAACAACTGCCAAACCATCTACACCAAAACCACCAAGTATGACATGTCCTTATCCAATGTTTCCTATAATGTTTCCTTGATAATTCTTTGTCCTTATATTTACTTACCTCCATTACTCATCCACTCATTTTTGTGCTATATAGAACCATGCCCTCCTGATGCAGAATATATAGACTGTGGTCCAGCTTGTATCCCCACGTGTATGGAACCCTCTACCAACTGTTCTGGCTCCTGTATCAGTGGCTGCTTCTGCAAACCAGGATTTGTCTTCAAGGGCCCACGCTGTGTGCCACTGGACAAATGTGGCTGTTTGGATGACCAGAATAACTATTATGAGGTCAGATGTCCTAGTTATTGTTGCCATGTACATAAATGTTAATGTAAAAATGTAATGTCTAGACAATAAATGACAAGAAGGTTGTACAATATAGTTCTGGTCACATACAATACATACAGCCAGCATTGACCCTTTGTTGAATTTGGTTTCAGCCTGGAGAGGTCATATTTGGAGATGGTTGCTCCAAGCTGTGTCGCTGTGCAGGGAACTACACTTTGGAATGTGTTGATAACTCCTGTGACCCCACTGAAGAGTGTCGCGAGATTAATGGTGTTGCCGGCTGCTATCCAAAAGGTAAAAGGCTCTGGTGACTTGTCAAGGAATTGCTAGAGACCACTGGCAGCTTGAAATGATCTAGTTTGAAAAGTATTCCTAAATGTGCCATAGTTTGTACAAGTGAGCTAGGGAACTTGACAGTGAAGTTCCAGTGGTGATTGGTGGTGGTACTTGGGTCTTTCTTGAACTTGAAGATATATTTATAACAAGCTAACTGCTAACCTGCTCATCTTCATTTGTTATTTCCTTAGATACATCCACATGCATAGCATGTGGTGACCCGCACTACAGCACCTTTGACAAGCTCTACTACAACTTCATGGGAAACTGCAGCTATCTGATGACACGACCCTGCAATCAAACGTCTCTGCCATACTTTGAGGTCTATGCTGACAATGAAAATCGTTATAACATACCTACCATTTCCTATGTGACAGCTGTACATGTGTATGTACACACAGTGACGATCTCCATTCTCAAAGGTGGCATTGTTCAGGTAAAGAACTGAGAGGGGGAACCACACACCTAACACTGTTATTCAACAATCAGACTATTGTCACATCTGTGACATTTGCAAGTCTTGGAAAATGGACTTTGCAAGTCCTGTTGTTCAGAAATCATTTGCATATTGTAGAAAATGTACCTTTTCACGCCTGCTTTCTCCACACAGGTGAATGGAACCAAAGTAAACCTGCCAGTGACGCCAGTCTCCGGTGTTTCTGTGTTCATGTCAGGATTGCACTACACTGTGTCCACCAACTTTGGTGTGACTGTTCGCTTTGATGGAAACCATTATATGGACATCAAAGTTATCAAAGAGTGAGTGAAGACTGACCAGGTGCTGCCACACAATACCTTTTTAGATGTAAAGTCCAACCACACAGGATTCAATTTTTAAGGGAAGTTTTGAAATGATGCTGAAAATAACCTGTGATAATCAATGAAAATGTCAGTGTTTTGGATAAAATGAGAAGTCCATAATTTATGGCCAGAGTGTGACCTGCTTGAGAAGTAACAGCAATTGTTGCCCTCACTTCTACAGATCACTAATTGCTGATTTTCTTCTAATCTGCAGCTATCAGAACATCCTGTGTGGACTGTGTGGAGATTATGATGGAAATCCCAATAATGACTTCCGTAAGCCAGATGGATCGTTGACCAACAATGCCAATGACTTTGGACACAGCTGGAACTCTGATCCAGAGTGAGTATTGCATGGACTGAAAGCTTAAAACTGAAAGTCCAGCTGCCATGACTCAACCTTACGATAACTTCCCCTGGACGACTGAGAATCTTCACAGGCATGGATATAAGAATGCATTTCTCTCTTTGTTATCTGCTATTTTTAGATTTAGTCCTTGTCATGGTCCTGAGATCAACACTCCATGTTGGTTTTAATCATGTTTAGTCAATCTTCTTATTTTTAATTTGTGGTTGACTAGCTAATCTTAGCCTGTAGCAACTGAAGTCAATTGCGGCTATGATGTTCTGTTTTGTCAGGGCTATGCCAGACGGGTGATGATGTTATTTAGTAATTTTGCGGGCTTTAGTAGTGCTGCTGTACTAGACTGTGTTATACAGCAAGTGTCTTGAACAGACTAGATTGGGAACATGGACCTTCTGCGTCACATGTTGAAAATGACCTGATGAAAACGTAGTCAAAACATCATAACTGTAGCCAGTGAATCAACTTCATGGGAGCACCAGTTTGCCACCATTCTTTGTTCTCTCTGGAAACTGAGTAACACAAACAGAGGGTCTATAACTAACTGTATCAACAGGTGTAATAAGAAACCCAACACCACCATCCCTGGGTGTGAGGAAGGAAAGCAGGAAGTGTATGAGAGCTCTGGATACTGTGGCATCCTGCTTGACAAAAAGGGCCCTTTTGCTGTGTGCCATCCCAAAGTCAACCCCAATGTAACTACACACACACATACACACATATGCAGTAAACACAAATGTGAAACAGTTCCCTATTTTGCTGTTGTGAAACTGTTAGTCTACTCAAGCAGTACAATGACACTCAAACAACCTTTTGCACTAGATCTTTTTGCACAAGTTTGAAGCCGCAAATAAGTCAAAAAATAAGGATATATAAATATGAATTTCCTGTATAAGATGAACAGACAGATTTGTCTGCACTGTTAAATCAACAATCTATGTGTGTGCGTGCATTCAGATTTACTTCAAGAACTGTATCTTTGACCTGTGTGAGTTGGATGGAGCTAAGCCCATTCTGTGTGAAGCCATTGAAGCCTATGTGAATGAGTGCCAGGACCGTGGGGTCAGCATTGGTCCCTGGAGGAATGAAACCTTCTGCCGTGAGTGTTGTTTTTAAGTTCTCATGTCTGAGAGAAGTTAGCAACAGTCCAACAGACTCCTAAGTCACCAAGGCAGCAGCTCACAGTCAGTCAGCTGCAGCAGATCTAATTTGCACATACAACGATACTTCACAACGAGAAGTACAAACTATCCACAGTCACTGTTCCTGCCCACAGCTCATATGAATCAATTGTTATTAAAATCAAAGGCCGAATTCGCCCAATCTTAGCTACTGTTTACAGACCACCTAAGCCCAAACCTGATTTTATAAATGAACTCTGCTTTTCTTGGTACCATATGCTCCATGTCTCCAAATGTGATATTGCTGGGTGACTTTAATATTCACATGGACAATGTCAACAGCACAACCACAAGAGACTTTTCAGCCTGTTTGGAAAGTTTTTCTCTATGTCAGTACATGGATTCCCCTACCCACGTAAAAGGACACATTGTGGATCTCATCTGCTGCACTGGTGTTGCTCCGATAAACTCTGTTATTCTGGACATTCCAGTTTCTGATCATAAACTATTCTCATTCAGTGTTAACCTGCCTCTTTTCAATACAAAAATGTCCATCACATTCAGAAATATTAAAAATATTGATTTGTCATCACTTTCTTCTGCAATCGACATTCTCCCCAATGGAGATCATCTGGTCACTCACAGGAACTCATTTCTCACTCAACTATATCTCCATTATCCAACTTTCAACTCCCAACAATGACTGAAATATCTTGTCGTGGAAATTTCTTTAAGCTTGAGAGTTGCTAATTCTCAGAAACAAACACAAGTTGTGATGAATCATCTCAGGTGTAATCACGGGTGCCCGGAGAGAAGTCTTTACAGAATTCTCTGTCTTTCTCTTCCAGAATCAGGGTTATATAGCTTAACAAAAAAGGGTGGACTCATACTGGAAAAGACCTCACATGTTTGTTCAAGTGTCTTCTACCTTCAGGCCTCTACCAGCACTAAACAAATTGTTGGCAGTTATTTACAGGCCTCTAAAACCCTAAAACACTAGAAACATGCATTCTTTAGGCCAACACATCTTTGACCATCTGTTCCATGCTGTGTAAAACCCCCACAATCTTCTATCATATCTAAATCCAAACCATCTACCCGCCAGCTCGATCCCCTTCCAACAAACCTTGTGAAACTCTGTCTACCCCCTTATTACTAACATCATTCACTCCTCCCTTACCACACGTTCCGTCTCATCACCCCTCAAATTAGGAGTAATTCCCCTATTCTCAAAAAACCTGGTTCAGACCCCAGTGACTTAAATAACTTTTGACCAATTTCAAATCTTCCATTCATTTCAAAAATCCTGGAAAAGACAGTTGCATCACAGATCCATAATCATCTTACCCTCAATAGCCTCTACGAAGATTTTCAGTCCGGTTTCCATCCACTTCACAGTATAGAAACTGCCCTAATGAAAATAACAAACAATCTTCTCATGGCAGCTGACTCTGGACTCCTTACCATACTCATCCTCCTTGACCTCACAGCAGTTTTTGACACTATCTCCCACCACCGTCTAGCATCCATTGGCATCCATAACACAGCACTTTGTTGGTTTACCTCATACCTCACAGACCGCACTCAGTTTGTTGAAATCAAGAATCATAAATCACAACCCTCTCCTGTTAACAGCGGCGTGCCCCAGGCCTCTGTCCTGGGGCCGCTCCTATTCATCATTTACCTACTTCCACTTGGCAATATATTCATACCGAAATTGGAACCTGCTTTTCACAAAACTTCCTTAAACTCAACAGCAACAAAAGTGAATATCTTCTTTTTGGGTCCAAAATCACCCTCTCCAAATCTGACAGCTTTTCCATTATGATAGGCAACTCCGCCATCCCACCCTCCCCTCAGGTTAAGAGTCTGGGCGTCATCCTCGACAGCACCCTCTCCTTCACAACATCACCCGGTCTGCCTATTTCCACCACCGCAATATCAATTGTCTTTGTCCATCACTCACTCCAAACCACAGCAATTTTGGCCCATGCCCTCGTCACATCCCGACTTGACTACTGTAACTCTACCACACAAGTCCCTCCATAAACTTCAACTGGTTCAGAATGCAGCTGCCCGTATCATCTCCAAAACCCCATTCACCCAACACATCAGCCCTGTCCTCAAACAGCTCCACTGGCTACCGGGTTCATCTCCGCATTGAATTTAAAATACCTCTCCTCGCCTTCAAAGCGGTCAATAACCTGGCACCCCCTTTACCTCTTAGGTCTCCTGAACCCATACACACCCTCCTGTACACTCCGCTCCTCCTCGGCCTCTCTTCCACTCCACTTGCCCGTTTATCCATCATGGGGCTCAGGGCTTTCAGTTGAACAGCCCCTCGACTCTGGAACACACTCCCCCTGGAAATCCGTTCAATTGACTCCATCTCCACATTTAAATCTCATCTAAAAACCCATCTCTTCAAACTCAGTCACCCCACATAACTGGTGCATTGTATTAGCCTAACCAGACTACACCACCATATACATCTTCCTTATTGTTTTATTGCTTTCACAACTGTAAATTCTATGTAATTTAATTTTGTTTTATTATTTTTATTGCACTTTTTTTGTCTTTGTAAGGTGACCTTGAGTGTTTTTGAAAGTCGCCGATAAATAAAATGCATCATTATTATTATTATTATTATTATTATTATTAGATGAAAAAGATACTGTGAACACAGACAGCATCTGTCTTTATGCCCCATCACTGACCTCAGACTCTCATCATCCCTCTAGCTCTCAGCTGCCCCCCCAACAGCCACTATGAGCCCTGTGCAGACCCCTGTCAGGAGACATGTTCTGGGAAACCTCCTTCCTGTGGTGGGTCCTGCGCTGAGGCCTGTGTGTGTGACCCCGGCTACGTCCTGAGTGCCGGCAAATGCATCAAGAACAGCTTGTGTGGCTGCAAACACACCAATGGCCAATATTATGAGGTAAACAGAAAAGACATTTCTCTACATTTGCACTGTAATCTCTGCACACATTTTGCACACTTTTTGTTTTTGATTCTTTGCACCGTACTGTGGTTGTCCTGTAGCTGTGGTAACAATTGAATTTCCCCACTGTGGGATCAATAAAGAATTATCTTATCTTATCCTATCTTATCTTAAAGAACACAAAACCAGCAGCTCTACTCACCAGGTAACTCTACTGAGCTGACAGTTGTCTTGAACATTGTTTCGTCTGGTTTTTCACTCATATCAATTAACTGCAGGTTTGTCATTCAAACTGGTCTTTGGTTTAAGTTTCCTCCTGCTAACACCAATGAAATGTGTGTGTGTGTGTGTGTGTGTGTGTGTGTGTGTGCCTCAGCCTGGAGAGGAGTTTTATGTGGAGGACTGCAAACTCAAGTGTAGGTGTGATGTTCCCTTCGTTACCTGTGTGGCCTCAGAATGCCCCCCACTGCATGAGTGTAAACTCCAGAATGGAGAGCTGGGCTGCTATCCCTCTGGTAGGTGTACACTCACTGTATGATGAGCTGCTCGATTTTTACTCCAGTTTGTTTAATAAATACTCATGGAGCTTAAAATATCCTCAGATAGGCGATATTAGATTGAACACTGAAAGCCAATGGAACAACCTAGAACTGGCTTGGTTTTTGATAACAGTTGAATATGTGTGCATTTGCAAACTCTTCTTAAGCCTGCTTATCTTCCTGTAAGAGCTTTAAATGTCTCTGATATAACATGCCCTCCACAGCATTTGATTTGATGTGCATTTTTAGCACTTCCACTCATAGAACTGAGGTTGGCCATGTAACCTCTGTCGTGTCAATTTGAAATTTCCCTCCAAGGACAACATCAGTCAGATATAGATTTCGTGAAATACCAGGAAAACACAGACTAATCATTTTTACTGAGATGTTAAAGTTTAGGAAAGCAGTCAGGCATCCACTCACAGCCAGTATGAATAAAATATTGTGGCCATTTTAGCCTGAAGTTGCGGGGTTGTTCAGACGGCTTGCTCTTGTCTCTCAGGCTCTCAGGATTGTGTGGTCTCTGGAGATCCTCACTACAACACATTTGACAAGAAGTTCTACAGCTTCATGGGAACATGCACCTACACACTGGCCAGATCCTGCAACAACAACACAGGTAGGAGCAGCTTTAGACATTTATATACAATCCACAACATGCATTTTGATGAAAAACAGATACTGCCTTAGTGTCAATTTGGTAGTGTCGAAGCCATGCTGGGCTTTTGGTGCTAATATAAATGTATTCACTTGAGTAAAAGCTGTATGGTGTTGGTCTGCCTGTGCAGGCCCTTGGTTCTCAGTGGAAGGGAAGAATGAGGAGAGAGGAGTGCCAGGTGTGTCCTACCTGAGAAAACTCTACGTGACTGTGAATGGAATCACTGTGACCCTGATGAAAGGCAGGAAGACACTGGTCAGTATGGATCACATTTACCCCGGTTCACAAGGATTTCTGTGTCTATAAATATAGATAACTTTTCTCCCTTTTATCTCTTTTAATGCAATAATCCAAAAAATCTGCCCAAACTTTGTGTTTGATCTGTCCCCAGACCAAAAAGGTTTTTTCAGTGTCAGTGCTCTGTCATCGTATCCTAAAACTAGGCAGCTGGAAATCTTAATCCCTGTGTGCTGGATTTTTTGCAGCATGTATTATGATCTGTGCTGCAACAAACTGGAAATGCTGTCAGGGAGCAAATAAAAACTGTACCTTTAATTTGCGTTCAACATTGTCTTTGTGCCATCTTTTCCTCCTTCGTCCTAACAGATCAACGGACTGCAGGTGGCCCTCCCTCACTCCCCCTCTCGTCTCATGTCTCTCAGTCTTGCCGGTCAGTACGTCACCCTGCAGACAACCTTCGGCCTGCGGGTGCGCTGGGATGGAAACCATTACGCCCAAATCTCAGTTCCTAGGTTGGTAATAAAGCATTGTGCAAATCAGATGGTCACACCCTCTCAGACATGTAGACCTTTCTCTGCAGCTGCACATTATACTGGATGGCAACATGTTTGCACCCACAGCAAATATTCATCCATTTTTGTTTCTGAATTAACCAGATATGCCTCAAAAACATAGTAATAAGGACTAATTGGCATTTCTTGTCTCTATATTTGTAGAATTCCAAAAAAGGGCCCAACAGCATTTGGCCTTTATAGTTTTCTTGAGATATTTCTGTTCATATCTTAATCCCCTTTCTCGACCCTTCAGCTCCTACTACGACCAGATGTGTGGTCTCTGTGGCGACTATGATGGGAATCCAGGCAATGACTTCACCAAACCAGATGGCACTCTGGTAGGGAATGTCAATGACTTTGGGAACAGCTGGCAGACAGAAAAGGATGAGGATGACTTGTGAGTTTACGCACATTCATCTTTGTGCTGTAGTTTGAGAATTTGCAGGTTTACATGTGACCAAGCTACATTTTGAGAACACTGATTACATTTTGTAGAGACACTGTGAAACTAACATTGAATATTTCATTTTGGGAAAACACGTGGAATGTCAAAACGTAAAATGTCTTCACTTAGCTACCCAGTAACTGTCTGAATGATTCCTGATTTAATTTCAGAGGACACATTATACTGGAGGGCTTGTTGATTTCAGAGATGCTGTTGTATTTGTTCTGATCAGGTGTAACCCAGGTACCAGGCCTGAACCAGACTGTGACCCCACACTTGAGGCTGAGGTGGTGAAACCAGACAAATGTGGCAAAATGAAAGACCCTGCTGGACCCTTTAGGTAATTATTATGTTTGCATATTAACTTTAATAGGGAATAATTTGTGAATTTTTCTTGTAAATGTGGTTAACTTATCTGTTTCAGTGAAATCTTCATTAATTAAATATTTTATTTTCCTGTGTTTACCTTTGGTCTATCCCATTAAAATCTGATCTGAGCAGTGTCACACTTATTTATCTGGTTGGTATGTATCAGATTACATACTACAGACAATAGGAGCTAGACAATGTGATTCTAAAACAGTAACATCAGTCTGAATGTGTTCAAGTGATACTTTATTTTTTTTCCGGCTTTACACCCGCACTGGGAGTGATTTGTTTTGAAAGAGGTGACTAATGGTCACTGGATTTGTCATGATTTGTGTACAAATTAGTATGGATCACGACCCCGTCAAACACAAGTACCCAGATACCGAAGCAGAGTATACCAAAGTTTATTAGGGAGTACAGTGAATGAAGCGTGGGATTGGTTGAAGACCAATGGTGATGAGGACCATGACCAACGGATCATGACAGGATTGTCACAGAAAAATCATAGGTTCAGATTATCTTTGTTATCTCACTGATTTATCTTATTTCAGATTACAATTGTAACTTGTCCTTGGAAGTCACATGAACAGCACCGGACTCTGAACCACACTAAAGCATGAACTGCAGTTTGAATCCAGCCATAGACCTTTGTTTCATGGGACCACCCTTTTTTCTAAGTTCTAAAAACTGTAAACTGAGTGATTGCTCTTCTCTGCTCCAGGGACTGTGTCACCGTGGTGAACCCCACTCCGTTCTTCCAGAGCTGTGTGTATGACATGTGTCAGTTCAATGGCCAGCAGCATGTACTATGTGACCAGCTCCAGGCCTACACTGATGCCTGCCAGAGTGCTGGAGCCAAAGTCCACCAGTGGAGGACTCCAGACTTCTGCCGTAAGCCCCCAGTATCTAAATGTGACAAACTTTCTTTTTCTTTGTCACTGCAAGCAAGTTATCATTATTACACTCCAGTTTTTACATTTACTTCATCACAGCCAGTAAGATTTAAACTAGGGCCACAACGAATGATTACTTTCAGTAATGATTAATATGATGGTAATTATCTCAATTAATCAGGTAACAGTGAAAAGTGTGTGTTACAGAAGTATGTTACTGTACCCAGGTGCTACTGGGTAATAATAAACTCCAACACCCTACCCACATCTTATTTAACATTCATCTTTTCATCATTGTCTTAATCATCTACCTCTGTTTTCATTCTCTTTGATTCATCCTTCTGCCCCTCCTCTAACAATTCACCCTACCCCCTACCCTGCCTGTTACCATCATCTCTACTTCCCTCCCTCTGTTCCTCCATGCAGCCCTGGCCTGTCCACCCAACAGCTCCTACTCCCTGTGTATGAGTTCCTGTCCAGAGACATGCCTGGGTGTGGTTGGCCCGCTGGGCTGTGACAACGTGTGTGTGGAGGGTTGTGAGTGTAACCCAGGCTTCATCCTCAGCGACAACAAGTGTGTGTCACTGAGAGACTGTGGCTGCATGGACAGCAGCGGAGCCTATCACCCTGTAAGTGGGAACAACCTCCATGTGACTTAATTACATTTATCTATTTATACTGATCTAAAAACACCACATACTGCATGATCATACCGTGACCTACATGTAGAAATAAAGTTGTTACTGTGGAATGAAGTAAATATAATTCGACTTCTCAATCACACTACACTGAAATAAATTGTGTTCATATTGCTTTACATCAGGCCAATGAGCTAGAACTGTATCTGCCTTATACAGTGATGCTTTTGTGATCGAAAGAGCTAAATGTATAATTAAACTGCACATGTTTGTTAGGTGGATGATGACTGGTACATGGAGGGGTGTGAGCAGAAGTGTGTGTGTCACAGTGGAGGTTTGATCCAGTGTCACAACAGTAGTTGTGACCCAACCACTGAGAGCTGCCAACTACAGGATGGTGAATATGGTTGCCACTCTCTGGGTATGTTAAACACAGACACATACACACAAACCACCACACACAGAATCTCACACAAACATGAACATTCACCAGCAATTCAACAACAAATTGGCAAGCTGGGCAAATGTCTCATTGCTTAATTAAATTTGTACCTCTCTTTTTTAGGAAATGGTATTTGTTCAGTTTCTGGCGATCCTCACTACATCTCCTTTGACAAACACAGTCACCATTATATGGGAGCCTGCTCTTACACCCTGTCCAAGACCAACATTTCCTCCAACTTGCCACACTTTACTGTTGACACCCAGAATGAGCACAGAGGAAGCAATAAGCAGGTTTCCTACGTCAGGGCTGTGGTGATCACTGTGAATGGTGTAACTGTCATCCTTGGAAAGGGACGCATAGTCCAGGTATGTCACATGACAGAGACTTTTCTGTTTCACTAACTGACACTAATAATACACTAAGTAGAGTTGTGTGATACTGCATAATTTGGTATTGATCCAATACCAAGTAAATACAGGACTATTATCGCAGATACCAATACCGATACGATACATTTTTACTAATGAAACAAGCTTATGTACTTTCATGTAGGGGAGATCAGTGTTGTATTATGCTTTATTCTGTGAATGCACCATCAATATCATCATTATTATCTGAATAGGTTTATATGACCACTGAATGATAATAATTATTTTATGATATGCATGTTAAACTCCGGCCCTGTGATGGACTGGTGACCTGTCCAGGGTGTACCCCTGCCTTTCACCCAAGAGAGAGCTGGGATAGGCTCCAGCAGATTCCCGTGACCCTGGCTTTCAGGAAAAAGCGGGTATAGAAGATGGATGGATGGATGTTAAACTCCAGGACAGATTTTAACCAAAGTCTTATCAATAAAACCTTATAAATAATTTTTTTTTTTTTTTTTGTAGTGAAAAGAAATTTCCTCGGGAAAAGAGAAAGTTTTTCATCTTAAAATGTAACATGGGCAGAGATATGGGCAAAGATATTATTTTCACCACCATGTGTAAGCTACTATTCTTTGCCTCTCTGAATGCAGCTCTCTACCAGTGTCCTCTGTGCCTGGGGTCTGGATTTCCCTCCTTTCTCTTCGTTTCTCCTACAGCTCAGAGTTCTGTTTTTGTGGTATTTCATGCATTTATAAACACTGGTGGTGTTGTCGCACTAGTGAACAGTGTTGTTACACACATTTACTAAAGTAACACCACACAACACTCCACAGCACCTCCTCCTCTCTGCCATCATGGCGCTGTCATGTATTCACTCAATCCCTAAGGTCAACTACAAAACACTGGAGACCAGGGGAGCATGTGAGGTGTGGAAGGAGCTTTGGTGCTTGCACAGACATGTCTGCTCTTTGATGAAATTGGAGCAAAACACTAAATGTGAAACTTATAGTATCGACTCATCACTCTAGTATTGATCAATACCAATACCAACGTTGGTATCAATACTATCAATATTTGGATTGATCCGCCTACCCATAAAATCAGATGAGAGTCATTAGACCCACGCTCCTGAGTTGGTTTCACTTCACACCTGGCCTGAATAGGCTCGTTAGGTGAACAAAAGGAGTGAGCTCAGGTGAGGGTTGTTAGGATCTAATAGTGGGCTCAAAAAACTTAGTCTAGTTGCCATGACTCAACCTTTAGATAACTTCTGCTGGATGACTGAGAATCTTCACTGATCATTTGAATAAATTATCCCTCTGTGTTTCAGGTCAATGGCACAGCAGTCATCCCCCCTATTACCTCTATTAGCAGAGTTAAAATCTACCTGAGTGGAAAGTTTGTTGTGCTGCAGACCTTCTTCGGCCTAAGGGTGCGTTTTGATGGCAACCACCATGCTGATGTCACTGTTCCAACCTCCTACAATGGCCTACTCTGTGGCATGTGTGGTAAGAACCAGTATAAGTTATGAATTGTATCCCATTTCAGGCACAATGCTTAATTGGGCTGCAGTTTAGTTCTCTAACCTAGATCTACTACATCAATGTCTTTTTCACCATGTTCTCTGATTATTCTGTAGTAAGTCTTTATGTTTGCTGCCATGGCAGGAAATTTCAATGGAAACCCATATGATGACAACTTGAAACCAGACAATACACCAGCTGCTAACACCAATGAACTGGGAGACAGCTGGCAGGTTGCTGACCCACGGCCTGAGTGAGTCACATCACAGGATATGATATATACATACAGAACTGTACTCAATCAGTCAAACATAAAGCATTCACCTACTGGCGAATAGTGACTTTTACTGCATTAACAGAGAATCAGGTCTTTATTTTGAATTAACATATCATAAACAGATGATCCCTGATGTCTTTTATTAACATTAATTCAACCATACACAAACATGAAAAAATGATCACTTTATTTAAATGAGTTATCCACCTCTTCTGTAGCTGTACCAATGGTGGTGAACAGGAAGACTGTGATGAAAAAGTGGAGGAGGAAGCAAAAAAGCCCACAAGCTGTGGCATAATCACTGATCCCAATGGTATGACAGACACACACACACACCATCACGCACACCCTCACGCACACACACACACGCACACACACACACACACACACACACACACACACACACACCTACACACCTGTTTTCAATCTTGTGGGTCTTAACATTGACTTATGTTCATATTCTGGAGACTTACTATAACATTAACCATTCTCATCAGAATCTCAATCACAAACACCACCCTGCCCACATAAGCAATTTACAGGAAAAGAAAAGTGTTAGATCCTTTAACATGGGTGATTCTGAAAGATGTCCATGTCGGATTGAGCAACAACGTAACAGCTAACAGCACCCATCTATATCTGTATCTAATATTCTTCATGTGTTCATGTAACAAACATACAGCAGTACAGGAAACCTACAGTACTTAGTTCTTTAAAAAAAAAAAAAAAACTTATTGCATTAGTGTTAACAGAAGCAATCCCCTCCAGCCTGATTTTTATTTTTAAGGTTCCAAAAATTACTGTCACATACTTACTGTTTACCCACGGCAGAACTACATCTGTTTTTTTGTTTTTTTTTTTAACCTCAGGTATCTTTAAGCTGTGTCACTCTGTCGTGCCCCCTGAAGCATACTTTGGAAACTGTGTGTATGACATGTGTGCCACTGGAGGTCAGACTGTGGCTTTGTGTCAGGCAATAGAGAGCTATGCTGACATATGTGCTGCTGCAGGAGTCCCCATTGCATGGAGGAATAATACCTTCTGTCGTAAGTCTGTGGTTGTGTGTGTAAAACATTTAGCAATGCGGCATGTTATTGTTAACAGATTTTCTACTAGAATCAAGGTTACAGTAATACTGACACTAAAATAATTTCAGTGTAGAGATTGATGAACACTATAATCCTGTATATTTTTCAAAATATTCTGCAAACATCCCTTTTCCAAATGTGCTCATCTGTCCAGCTCTGAAGTGCCCCCCAGGTAGTCAGTACACCCCATGTGGCCCTGCCTGTCTCCAGCCCAGCTGTCAGGATCCTGCGGGCCCCGGTGGCTCCTGCAACCAGCCATGTGTGGAGGGATGTATCTGTAACTCTGGCCTTGTCCTCAGTGAAAACAAATGTGTCCCGCTCAGTGAGTGTGGATGTACTGATGAAGATGGAAAGTACAGGCCGGTAGGTGCACTCAAAGGATGTGATTTCTTACATCTGTTTTAACATGCATCAAACTTATTTATGTGTACTCTTTGCACATGTGTTGGGGGGGGGGGGGGTGTAGATGGGAGACACTTGGTTCACAGAGACAGACTGCTCAAAGCGCTGTAAGTGTAATGGCAACCACAACATCACCTGTGAGCCGTGGCAGTGCAGCCCTGCACAGGAGTGTAAAGTGGTGGAGGGAGTACTGGACTGCCATTCTACAGGTAAAGTCAATATTTTAGGAATAATTGAGATTGAAGAATGTCTGGTTTATTGAATTTTGATTATTGATTTAATCATCAGATGCATTTTACACATTCCACTGAGTCTCATTGCCCTCCTCAGGTAAAGGAGTATGTCACGTGGCTGGGGATCCTCACTACTACACCTTTGATGGTGTGATGCTCACATTCATGGGCACTTGCACTTACACTGTGGTGGAGGTACATGGTCAATTTGTTCTGTATTTTAGAATCCATCTTCAGTGTGTTCTGTCATAGTTGTTTGCCTGACTGCTTTAAATCAATCTTGGACTTAAATCATTTTGTTCATGCTCTAGGTGTGTAATGTCACCAACGTAACTCCCTTCAAAATAGTAGCTAAAAATGAGGAGCGTGGTCAACCAGAGGCCTCTTATGTTCGCTCTGTCAAAGTCTACCTGCCTCATGACACTGTGGTTGAACTGCAGAAGAGTCACAGAGTTCTGGTAAATATTTTTTTTTTTTTTTTCCAGGTCTGGGCCAAAACAGCAGAAAATGCTAATGCAATACAGCATAGGGAAATGATCAGCAGCTACTGATTCTGTATTATATCTGTCCTGCCTTAGCTGAATGGCCGACGGGTACGAACCCCCATTTCTATTGATCTGGCTGGAGCCAAGGTAATATCCAGTGGCTCCTACAGTCTTCTAGACACCAACTTTGGTCTGCAGGTGAAGTTTGATGGAGTCCATCATCTGGAGATCACCGTTCCTGGAGAGTACTTCAACAAGGTATGAAGACATTAGACGAGTCTTATGTCCCTCATGTCAGACAAATCAAAGACAAATGGTTTTGCCATTTGTATCATTGTAATCGGAGCTGCTTGTTTTTTTTTTTTTTTGTTTTTTACTGGATTTTCTTGCCTTTCACCCAAAGAGATAGAGGTAGGCTCCAGCAGATCCCTATAACCCAAATTAGGAATAAGCGGGTATAGATGATGATGAATGAATAAATGGATTTTCTTGTTGAGGCCCCTCAACAATGTGAAAACATTGTAATAAGTTTTCCACTTTCCTCTTCCACAGCTGTGTGGCATGTGTGGAAACTATAACCACATCTCCTCTGATGACAACCTGATGCCCAACAAGAAACCAGCCAAAGATGTTATTGAACTAGGCAACAGCTGGAAATCTGATGGAGACAGTGATCCTGGGTGATTGTTTTGCAATTTACCTTGGTTGTTTTGAGACTCTTTAGTCTTTCATGTCTTTTTCACCATTTTATGGCTTTTAACTGAGCTTTATCACTACTGAAAAAGAACAGTCACCGTGTCTTCATATGATCCATGTACTGAGTAGGCCAGTTCAGCAATCCATCTATGGTTATATGGAGCTCACAAAATACTGACAGTTAGAGGAAGGTGAGCCTTAAGATGATATGTCGCAGTTGCAGTGAATCAAACATCACGGTGCCATCTGTCTGTGATCACAGACAACACTGCCTGACTAAAGTACTCATGCAACCATGCTCCGCTCCGCTCTCCGTAAAGCCAGAACTGCATACTATTCATCACTAATAGAGGAAAATAAGAACAATCCCAGGTTTCTTTTCAGCACTGTAGCCAGGCTGACAAAAAGTCACAGCTCTGTTGAGCCCAGTGTTCCCTTAGCTCTCAGCAGTGATGAATTTATGAGTTTCTTTACAAATAAAATCACAACTATTTGAGATAAAATTCAGCAGATGCTACCTATACCTGCAATAAATGAATCTTCTACTACAGTAGCTCTTGAATCATCTGTAGGACCTCAGTTATGTTTAGACTGCTTCTCTCCCATAGATCTCTCTGAATTTACATCAGTAGTTGCTTCATCGAAATCATCAACGTGTCTCTTAGACCCCATCCCAACTAGACTGCTTAAAGACACCCTGCCATTAATGAACTCATCTTTATTGGACTTGGTAAATTTATCTCTAGTATCAGGCTACGTACCACAGGCCTTTAAGACTGCAGTAATCAAACCTTTACTCAAAAAGCCTAGTCTTGATCCAGGAGTCTTGGCTAATTATAGACCAATATCCAACCTGCCATTTATTTCTAAAATCCTAGAAAAAGCTGTTGCTAAGCAGCTATCAGACCACTTACACAGGAATGAACTATTTGAAGATTTTCAATCAGGATTTAGAGCACATCATAGTACAGAAACAGCACTGTTGAAAGTTACCAACGATCTTCTCTTAGCCTCAGATAATGGACTTGTTTCAATACTTGTCCTCCTAGACCTTAGTGCAGCATTCGACACCATTGACCACAACATCTTATTACAGAGACTGGAGCATGTGATTGGTATCAGAGGAACAGCGTTAAAGTGGTTCCAATCCTATTTATCGGACAGATTCCAGTTTGTTCATGTCCATGATGAACCTTCCACACGAACAAAAGTTAGTTATGGAGTTCCACAAGGCTCTGTGCTAGGACCGATTCTGTTCACCCTGTACATGCTTCCTTTAGGATAGGTCATTAGGAAGCACTCTATTAATTACCACCTGCTATGCAGATGACACTCAGTTATATCTATCTATTAAACCTGTTAACACAAACCAGTTAACCAGACTTCAAGCCTGTCTAACTGACATAAAGGCCTGGGTGACCAGTAACTTTTTACTTTTAAACTCGGAGAAAACAGAAGTCATTATATTTGGGCCAAAAAATCTCAGAAATAACTTTTCTAAAATTATAGCTACTCTAGATGGCATAACCCTGGCCTCCAGCACTACTGTAAAAAACCTTGGGAGTTATTTTTGACCAGGACATGTCCTTTAACTCACACATAAAACAAATCTCTAGGACTGCATTCTTTCACCTGCGCAACATTTCCAAAATTAGGAACATCCTGTCTCAAAATGATGCAGAAAAACTAGTCCATGCATTTGTTACCTCAAGGCTAGATTACTGTAACTCATTACTATCTGGATGTCCTAATATCTCCATAAAAAACCTCCAATTAATCCAGAATGCCGCAGCCAGAGTCCTGACAGGAACTAGCAAGAGAGGTCATATTTCTCCTATATTGGCTTCTCTTCATTGGCTCCCTGTAAAATATAGAATAGAATTTAAAATCCTTCTTCTCACATACAAATCCCTTCATAATCAAGCTCCTCCATACCTCAAAGACCTCATAGTACCATATTATCCCAATAGACAACTTGGCTCTCAGAGTGCAGGTCTACTTGTGGTTCCCAGAGTTTCCAAAAGCAGAATGGGAGGCAGAGCCTTTAGTTATCAAGCTCCTCTCCTATGGAACCAGCTCCCAGCCTGGGTTCAGGAGGCAGACACTCTCTATACTTTTAAGGCTAGACTTAAAACCTTCCTCTTTGACAAAGCATATAGTTAGGGCTGGCTTCAGGCAACCCTGAACCATCCCTTAGTTATGCTGCTATAGGCCTAGACTGCCCGAGGACCATTGGTGCACTGAGCTCCCCTACCCTAACCCCCCCCCCCCCTTTCCCTTCCCCTCCCCTTTCTTCATCTCCTCCCACCTCATGCATATTCCACCATGGAATGTCACTAACCTTGTGCTCTCTCTCTCCCCTAGTTTGTGCTCTCTCCCTCTCTCTGTGTTCTCTCTGTACCTTCTGCAGGTGTCCCTGGTCCTGGAGCTGTATATTGCTAATGTAGTTACTGGTCCCACCAACCTGCAGTGTCTATTTGTTGTTTATTGTTGCTGTTCTTTTCTCTCTGCTCTATCCACTCACCCCAACCGGTCGAGGCAGATGGCCGCCCAAACTGAGCCCGGTTCTGCTGGAGGTTTTTTCTTCTGTTAAAGGGAGTTTTTCCTCTCCACTGTCGCCAAGTGCTTGCTCATAAGGGAATTGTTGGGTTTTTAGTTTTAGTTTTTGTAAAGTGCCTTGAGATGATTTGTATTGTGATTTGGCGCTATACAAATAAAATTGAATTGAATTGAATTGAATTCTCCTCTCCAGCTGTCATCCAGATACTCGGCCAGACATCCACCCCAACTGCACTGCAGAAGAAGAGAAACTGTACGAGGCTCAATGTGCTGAGGTCATTCTGTCTGACCGCTTCATTCCCTGCCACACTCTGGTGCCCCTTGAGGCCTTCCTAGGTAACTGCATCTATGACATGTGTGAGTACGATGGCATGCAAACGACACTCTGCGATAATGTGGAGGCATATGCTCAGGCCTGTCAGAGTGCTGGGGTCACCATCAGCTGGAGAAACAACACCTTCTGTCGTAAGTTATCATAAATGAATCAACAGTTGAAATTAAACATTCTAGTTCAATCTTAATGTGTAATTTCCCTCCCTGCAGCACTGCCCTGCCCTCCTAACAGTCAGTACTCAGACTGCACTGCCCCCTGCCCCCCCACCTGCTCTGACCTCTTCCCCAGCTTCTGCCACCTCCCTCCGACCGCCTGTGTTGAGGGTTGTCAGTGTAATGCTGGCTACGTCCTCAGTGACAGCAAGTGTGTTCCTCTGGACAAATGTGGCTGTGTGGACTCAGATGGCGAGTACCATGATGTGAGTGAAGCAGGGTCCATACCACTGCTGACTGAACATCCTGAATGTTGACATCAGGAACACATGTGGCTTACAGATAGAGAGGAAGATAGTTAGTTAGACAAATAACAGATGGATAGATAGACTTCTAATGACCCACTGATTTGTCTAAAAGTATACACTTACAAGAATAATGTAGAAAACATTTATTTTTACAGGTGTGTAATTTAGATCTTTCTAAAATTTACCAATAATAAAGGAAATACCAGTGAAATTTGTTGCTGATCATAGGAAAAAATACAGTAAGGCACAAATCTGTCACAGAAAATATCAACATTGTTTCAGCTTGGTCTAATGCCAATATACTATTTCTTATGAAACTGAGAAAATTGCATCCAAAATCACCAACTGACACTGACATATCTATAGATCTAAATCTATCTGGTGTGTGTGTGTAGATGGGAGACTCTTGGCTGACAGGTAAATGTACTAACTCCTGTACCTGTAATCTTGGTGGCACAATCACTTGTAAGGACCACAGCTGCAAATCAAACTCAGTGTGCGCTCTGGACAAAAATGGAGATCTCTACTGCAAACCCACCAGTAAGTCCCTCAGTCTCAGAGGCTACAGCTTTCAATTTACATTACAACATGTTGTAACTGGCATGCAGCTTACAGACTTTAAACCTTAAAAATTCAAAATTGGCGAGTTCACAATTCATGGAAAGAAACAGTAACTAACCTCTTTTGCATGGTTTTCTTCTGATCCATTTTAATCTCTCCAATGAATTTATCATCCTCCAGGGTTTGACAAGTGCAGCATCTCTGGGGATCCTCACTACCGAACATTTGATGGTTTCACCCATCACTTCCAGGGTCCCTACACCTATGTCCTGACTCAGGGACCCAGCCTGCAGAACTCCCTGTCACCCCTGGTGGTGAGGGGCAAGAACATCAGACGTGGGGGGAACAGCAGAGTGTCATTCCTGGATCAGATGTACATTGATGTTTATGGTGTCAATGTTCGCTTCCTGCAGAAGAAGGCCGTCCTGGTCAGCACTTAGTCTTTGTTTCCTGTTTCTTGTCATCAAAATGAAAACATGTCACACAACTGTTTTCCAGCACAATACTTCATGTTAACTTGCTTTTTTTTTTAATGACTTGCACTGCATCCTCAGTGTTCATCCTCGAAAGCAATAAGTACAACATACTGCATTCATATTGTGCCCCATGTAGGTGAATGGAGAAAGTGTTGCACCTCCTCTGAGTCCAGTTACTGGTTTGACCATCACAATGAACTCCAGGCAGGTCCAGCTCACCACTGACTTTGGACTCACTGTACGCTTTGATGGCAACTATCGTGGAGGTAAAATACACTGCCCATCAATAAATGTGCTGCTCTTTGGCTTTTTTTAAAAAACCATTTCCCTACCATGTCTCTGTTGATGTATCAGAGATCATACTGCCCAGCACCTATAAGGACTCTGTCAGAGGGTTATGTGGAAACTATGATGGCATCACTAGAAATGAGTATATAAAACCTGATGGTACAGTGACCAGGGATCTGAATGTGTTTGGAGAAAGCTGGAGAGTCAGTGACCGACAGGCTGATGGATTGAAGTTCTACAACCTTCTTCACACCATCCATGTCCGCAGGTAGGACCAAAGGACCATGGTCACTGCCTTAACTGTAAATACGCTTTCAGTAGGTTTTGATATTAGTTTAGAGTGGGGCCTGCTTAGAAACATGGAAATTCATTGTTGGAAACAGTTATGCTCTGTCCTTCCATCCTTGTCATGTGTCCCCAGGAGAGAGGTGGAGACCGATCCAGATTCAGGATTTGAGACGTCTGACTGCTCTCAGTCTCAGCTCAGTGAATTCAACAGTGTGGCTCAATGTGGAGCCCTGTCTCATTCCAAGGGACCATTTGCTCCCTGCCATACCACCCTGCCTCCCCAAACCTACCAGAAGTAAGTAGTCTGAGTGTGTGTGGTATGTGGAACAGTTCTCTGGGAGAGATACAGTGCTTTTTAAGTGTGCAGTGATACACAAATATGATACACGTGTTTGTCCCTCAGCGACTGTGTGTTCGACCTGTGTGCTGAAGGGGGCAGTACAGTGCTGCGTTGTGCCAGTTATGAAGCGTACGCTGTAGCCTGTCAGGAGGCTGGAGTCAGACTGGGCTCATGGCGGCAGCAGCTGGGCTGTGGTAAGATGCTGAACACAGTGCATTCTTTCAGGTGTGAACAGTCTACAAGGGACAGTCACTAAACTCCTCCATTGCCTTTGTGAATTTGGAAACTACAACTGCTTAACAGTGCACTGTGCACTTTATCAGACAGGCTTATGACTACCTGTCTCTCTCCCAGTACTCTCCTGTGCTGCCAACAGCACCTACTCCAGCTGTATGTCACCGTGCCCCGCCTCCTGCGCTGAACTGTCAGCCCCTTCAGACTGCGATGCCACTTCCTGTGTGGAGGGTTGCCAGTGTGCCTTAGGCTTTGTCATGAGCGAGGGAACCTGTGTACCATATAAACAGTGTGGCTGCACCTTCCTCAATAGATACTACCCTGTAAGATGAACAGCTACAGCAGTGACTGTGCATATATATTGTGTGCTGATGTAATCTTTTTTCATCATCCCTTTCTCCTCTTTCCCTGCATCCTGCAGTTGAAAGAGAGATTTGTAACTGAAGACTGTTCTCAGTCCTGTGAATGCACCAGCACCGGTGCCGTGTGCAAACCCAAAACATGCCAGGATGGTTATGTCTGCACCATCTATGACTTCAAACGGGACTGCTACAAAGGTGTGGGTTATTTATTAGTAATAAATAACTGAAATCAACACCAAGAATTCATAAAACATCAAATGTTTATGAATGAATTACTAGTTTGTCCTAATCTGTGAAGGAGTGCAAGGCTTGGTAATTAACATGTTTATTTTTATCTCTATATGGATCTTTACCACTGATTCCCATATAAGCAGTGCAAAAGATGAGCAAATTAGAATGATATGAAAATATCAGTAATGTCTTGTGTTGCAGCAAGTCCCTGCCTCAGTTACCCCTGTCTGAACGGAGGAACATGTAAAGACGCCAGCAACAATACCTATGCCTGTCAGTGCACTGAGGGCTTCGAGGGCCCCAACTGTGAGGTGGAAATAATAGAGAGCGGAGGACTGGGTATGGCCTGCTTGACCACCTTTGACCATCAACAATTTATTAGTCATATCATTTACAAACTAATGATTTGAGTCAAGTGCTACAGTATTCATTTAAAAGCTAGATATCTATATCAGACTTATGCTGCATTCATGTATAATGCATAATAAAAATATTCATATTCACATGCCCAATTTTGTTGCAGGAGTCTTTAAGTTTTCTCATTTTTAAAATATTGTTTTTTGTTTGTTTTTTTCTTTTGCTAATAAAGAGTCTGGGTTTATTTCATTTATTTGTTACAGAAACCAAGTGGATTATCCTGATTGTGGTCCTGGTCTCAGTCGCTGTCGTCATCATCATTGTGTGTGTTTGCAAATGCAAAGCCAAGTGAGTCTGAACTGTGGTTCTGGGATGTATGACAATGACAAATGTGTGAGATTGACAACTGTCTTGACATTTTTAAGACAGGGTTGTTTTGTTTCTTTTCTCCACACTGCCCTGTTCCTTAAGGAAAAGGTTTTATTTTCATTCCAGGTCAAAAGTTTATATAATTCAGAAGCAGAAATCATATCACAGTGGGTGAGAGAAATTCACCTTTTTTGATTATTGGAACCATACTGTATTAGTAGTCGGAAGGAAAGGGTTTGACTCACTCACTGCCTTGGTTCTGCCACCACTGATCTGCATGGTTTCTAATGTTATCTGTGGCCACTGTATTAATTACGTTGATCTTCAAAAGTCTTATCTGTTTTCTCCACAGGAAAAAAAAACATGAGCTGAAAAGCCTTGGCATGAAGTCAGCAAGTAAGAATGAAACTTTAATGGAGAAATAAGTTTAATACAACTGAAGTTCACATGGGCTTCTGATCTCAGATCTACTGCTAATATCTATCCCATCTTTCTCTTTTAGGTGTTCCATATTCAAATATAGATGACCAAAGAAATGACAAAGTAAACAAAACCAGTAGTATGTGATGAAAAATTGAATGCAATATCTGCTGTAGGAGGCCATCATACATAATCTGTTCTACAGCTAATTCAGTAAGTCTCAAAAGAACAATAAAACCTCTGTAAGAAAAATTTTTATCTTGTGAAAGTGGGATTATTATAGATATCATTCATATGTCCAATTGTTGCTTTCTTACCTCATACTTTTAAAAGATTTTACTTAAGTGTGTTAATTAACTGTTCAAATCTGTATGTGTCTTTAAGAATATATGTATTTTTGGAATGAAATATGTATAAACACGTGTGCTTGTCTTTGTTAATGCATCATTCACAGACATCATCATACATAGTACTCACTTTTCATTGTTACACATAACAGGGACCTTATTAAATTTTATTAGATAAATAAATTATTAGATAAGATAAAATAGACATTTTTTTAAATGTCAATGTAGCCCATTTCACAGCACAGCTTTTATGAGTTTTTGGTCATTTTATCAGACAAAATTATGTCTGCAACAAAATTGATCTTATAATAGACTCAATCCATGTTCTTCCCTCCCTCCTTTTGTTATTTCATGTATGTCTTATTACACAAGTAACATAGTCAATGCTGACATCTATCACTCCAAGCATTTCAAAGTATCTTCCAAATAGCTCACAATAGTATCTGCTGATGAAGTGTTCATAACATGGCTTCATCTGACATAAGCAGAGCATTTAGGTCATTCCTGTCTGCCATCTCTCATCACTTTTTAATCCTGAATATGCAATACATGCAATACAAAGGCCTTGAGCAAGAATCCAGAATAGCTAATAGATTATTTTACCTGTATTTATTCAAACAATTATTTCATATTGTGAAAGTTATTTACTCTTAAGGACTTTGAGCCTCCGTAGATGGAGGCTTAAGAATTAGATTTACACATGTAGATGTGATGTGATGAGGAAGGGGCTAAGGAATGCATTATGCTGAGGAGTTTCCTCCCAACTTTAAATGTTGACATGATAAATCTGAAGAAACCGTCTCTGATTTTGTTCCATAGATATGTAGATTGTCCTTTGACTTCATGTAGATCATCTCTTTGGTCTTACTGAGATTATTCTTGCACCACCTCATCAATGCTGTAGTCTGCTATAGCACTCAAATGAATGCCTTTTCCATGAGCCTCACTAAGCCCAAGATCCAGGTTTTGAGATAAATAAATATCAAACTAAAACCAAGATATTACCCAGCAATTTTAACTTCATTTGTCATTAAAGTATGGCATAGATCATGGCATCCCAAAATATATGTTAACTGAAAAACTGAACAATAATTTTGTTCACACACTGAATACAATTCCAGACATTTGAGTCACTGGAAAGGACTTTACAATACATAGGAATGAGGTGACAAGGCACATTCAGATAGTCTTATTGCTCTTCAAAAACCCAGCTCAAAAAAGAGTTCAATACATTCTGATTGAGCGCAATTAGAATTCCAGTGTAAAAAAGCAGCCTCTGTCATACAGGTCCACACATTTCCCCCAAATGTTTGGGCCTCCCTGTCAACATTTTTATATTACAGCAACCCTGAAAGTCATCATACATTTGAGGTATGTCAGGGGTCTGTAATAATAAACTGAATTAATTGTTGCCAATGTCCCGGTAATTAGTACCCTTCAACACTTGAACTCAACACGATGATCCTATGAGGTCAGTGTTTAGCATCCTACTGTGATAACAATTCAATTCTAGGGGGAAATACTGGAAATGTAAAAGAAAAGGTATGTTGACAAGCTGACGCCTCTACTCTGATTCCACTGTAGAGACTGGGGTTTGAAATATTGAGAACACTACACTGTAAAAGATTCAGTCTTGGAGTGTATGTGAGAAGTCAAACAAAAAACAAAACACATCAATGTATAACCTGAATCTGTAGAACTGTGACGTAACAACCCAACACTAACAATAAACAGTCAGACAATTCGATTTAAAATAATAAGCCAGTGTAAAGACCAGGATCACACTCACATTTAAATTGTGTTGCTTTTTTTAAAAAAAATACTTTTTTCCTAATGAATGTCAATTTGAGTGCAGATAAGATGCAAGACAGCATCCCTTTAAGTCAGAGATGACATGCAGCTGCCATCCAGTATAAACTTGACATGTTTGTAGTCCAGTTTAAAGCACATAAGCTAGGCTCAGTTAGGCTTCTTTACATTTTCCTCACACAGGAAATGTAAGTAAGTAGAAGGTGAAAAATGATGGACTGCATTGTATGGATGTTATGAAAAAAAACAAAACAAACAAACAAAAAAAAAAACAGAGGTTGCAGTTAAAAACCTAACATGGAGAATTCCCACTCCCAGAATACAGAGCAGTATCTGTCCCACTTTATTTTAAGGGAACAGTTTGACATCTTGGGAGCTGTCTCTTTATGAAAGGAAATACCAACAGCAGATTAATGTGTGCTCCCAGACCTTATATAATCAGGTAAAAGTCCCCATTAAATTTTTACAATTCTCTGTTAGCTAAAATTATCAACCATCTACACACAGGAAGGCAATAACAACACTTCCCTGAGTAAAATAGAATGAAGACATGAAGACTGTACAATTAAGACTAATAACCTTCATGCGATAAAAACTCATCCAGCGAAATGATAAACCAGTGAATTTAAGAATTTCTTTAATCGGACCTGCTCTGTAGCATCACTCCCACATCAGCTCCACTCCTCCTCTACAGGCTCCCTCTTGAGGTCATCTGACAGGAGGAATAGTGACTAGTTTTACAGAGGTTTAGGTAAAATTCAAATTAATTCAAATAGGCATTATAATCAGAGGGCTAATCATACCTGCTGTTTACGTCTTGGACTGGTTCCAGCACTAACACCTTGCATTCTCTCTTGGCTATTTTGTCCAGTGAAATGAGGGTGTGATCAGGGGACAGGTAGGGAGCTCTGCTGACTGGAGATCCTACAGGAGGCGTGATGGGCCGGCACGCTATTGCGCTGCCTGACCTGGAGCCAGCAGAGACACTGTGTCATGGACATAACAATGAACAGGCTACATTTAAAAAAATGAACATCAGTTTTTGGGTAAGTGTGAAAGGACCCATAGGAGAGATGCTGAGCAATAGGGCTGGCAGGAAACTTCACTTCGCTGTCAGAAGATGCAAGTCTACTCTCTCTATGTGAGTGAAAACAGATATTTACTGTGACTACTTCAGAGGCATATTTAATGACAAAATTGTATCCGAGTTGGTGACAATAAATATTTGCTTTTATTCTTTCTTTCTGGTCCTAGTGAACACGAATCCTATGTACCTGATGTGGTGTGACCTGGGTGGTCGTTGGTGGGAGAAGCTCTGAGATCGGCCCAGGCTGCGTCTCTCCAGCAGCTCCCTAGCTGCAGGGTTGGATGATGATGATGGAGACTTACTCAAGAGTGACTGAGGCTCCATGGGAGGAGTGGACAAAGAGGCTGTAAACTGGAGCTTCAGTTTCATATGTTGACTCAGCTGCAGTGTTGCCATAGAGGAGGACAGGAAGGGCATTGTGAGTTACTATATGCAGCAGTGCTTCTATATTCCACCAAAACTAGGGCAATAAATACTCACCGCAATGAATAATGTGAAATCAGTGTGGTATGATGACAGTTACTTAATTTCTGGGTAAATGCATCTACAGAATCATGCATTATATTAGTGTCTGTCTATTCTATAAAATATGTATGACATCACCCGCTTCTCAAAAGAAACCAAAATGTTTAGAATAAAAATGTCTTAGATAATACAGAATAAGTATAAATATCAGAGTAGCACTTACCCTCTGGAATTTTAGCATTTCATTTTTTTCCATTATCTAAACACACAAACTGTAAAGGACTGTAAAGACTAAATCTTTCAGGGTGACTGTAAAGACTAAATCAGTAAAGGTAAGCCAGTGGGTAACTAAGTAGGTAAGTCAGTAAGAAACTAAGCAACAAATCGGTAAGTAAAAGTAAGTAAAAGTCGGTAGGTCAACCTTGGCTTTTGTCACAAGGATTTCTAGCCACATCAAGAACAAGACTCCTGAAGAGTATGGAAGTCCAACGTCAGGCTATCAACAATACAGTGAGGAAGGAGGGTTCCTACCTGAAGACCCTGATGAAGTGATTTACCACCATTTTAGGGTCTGAAGTCCTATGAACTCAATAAATTGGTTCAATAAGTACGTGAGGCACGTAAGGTGGTCTGAGAGTCTGTAACTACATACATCAGTCAGTAAATAACTAGGTCAGCAACTAAGTAAATCAGTCAGTCAGTGACTACGTAAGTCAGTAAGTGAGCAGACACCCAGACGCATTATTTCCTTTCTGGTACCTCAAAGAGTCCAGTCTTAAGGATCTGGAAGGCCACAGTGAAGGAGAGAGTGGAGCCCTTCCTACACTGTCCCAGGTTATTGAAGGGAGACTGGCACACCACTGCTCCCAACTTTGGGTCCTGCTGACCTCCTCTACAAGCTGAGCGATGGATGGATGGTTGAGATGGTGGCACAAACCAGATAGTTGAGGAAGAGGGAGTAACAAGCACAATGAGAAGAAAAAGAGGATTAAGACATTGCACTGCATGACTCACAGCACTAATTCCATCAGTGCAATAACAGTCTGTGTTACTCTTTTGAACCATAATACACAATTGCCAGTCATTTCTATTTTGCTGTTTGCCCTATCCCAGTTAAGCTACTGCATCTCTTTGAGGAATGGCTTTTATTATGAAATATTTGTGCAGGGTGTGAATAATGATGAAAAAAGACTGGACTAGAAGTGATTGAGATTGATTACTAAATGGGAAAAGTAAAGCATTAAAAATGGAGAAAGTGCTGAGTATGATCATACAATTAAGGTAAATTAAGGCCAATCCATCTGCTCAGGAGGATTGTGTGAGACTATTTGTGGAGTAGACCAGTGTACTATTCAGCCCTATCAATTCAATTCAATTTTCAATTCAATTTTATTTGTATAGCACCAAATCACAATACAAATAATCTCAAGACACTTTACAAAAACTAAAACTAAAAACCCAACAAATCCCTTATGAGCAAGCACTTGGCGATGGTGGAGAGGAAAAACTCCCTTTAACGGAAGAAAAAACCTCCAGCAGAGCCGGGCTCAGTTTGGGCGGCCATCTGCCTCGACCGGTTGGGGTGTGTGGATAGAGCAGAGAGAAAAGAACAGCAACAATAAACAACAAATAGACACTGCAGGTTGGTGGGACCAGTAACTGCACATCAGCGATATACAGCTCCAGGACCAGGGACACCTGCAGAAGGTACAGAGAGAACAGAGAGAGATAGAGAGCACAAACTAGGGGAGAGAGAGAGCACAAGGTTAGTGACATTCCATGGTGGAATATACATGAGGTGGGAGGAGAGGAAGAGAGGGGAGGGGAGCTCAGTGCACCGATGGTCCTCGAGCAGTCTAGGCCTATAGCAGCATAACTAAGGGATGGTTCAGGGTTGCCTGAAGCCAGCCCTAACTATATGCTTTGTCAAAGAGGAAGGTTTTAAGTCTAGCCTTAAAAGTATAGAGAGTGTCTGCCTCCTGAACCCAGGCTGGGAGCTGGTTCCATAGGAGAGGAGCTTGATAACTAAAGGCTCTGCCTCCCATTCTGCTTTTGGAAACTCTGGGAACCACAAGTAGACCTGCACTCTGAGAGCCAAGTTGTCTATTGGGATAATATGGTACTATGAGGTCTTTGAGGTATGGAGGAGCTTGATTATGAAGGGATTTGTATGTGAGAAGAAGGATTTTAAATTCTATTCTATATTTTACAGGGAGCCAATGAAGAGAAGCCAATATAGGAGAAATATGATCTCTCTTGCTAGTTCCTGTCAGGACTCTGGCTGCGGCATTCTGGATTAATTGGAGGCTTTTTATGGAGATATTAGGAAATCCAGATAGTAATGAGTTACAGTAATCTAGCCTTGAGGTAACAAATGCATGGACTAGTTTTTCTGCATCATTTTGAGACAGGATGTTCCTAATTTTGGAAATGTTGCGCAGGTGAAAGAATGCAGTCCTAGAGATTTGTTTTATGTGCTAGTTAAAGGACATGTCCTGGTCAAAAATAACTCCCAAGGTTTTTTACAGTAGTGCTGGAGGCCAGGGTTATGCCATCTAGAGTAGCTATAATTTTAGAAAAGTTATTTCTGAGATTTTTTGGCCCAAATATAATGACTTCTGTTTTCTCTGGTCATCCAGGCCTTTATGTCAGTTAGACAGGCTTGAAGTCTGGTTAACTGATTTGTGTTAACAAGTTTAATAGATAGATATAACTGAGTGTCATCTGCATAGCAGTGGTAATTAATAGAGTGCTTCCTAATGACCTATCCTAAAGGAAGCATGTACAGGGTGAACAGAATCGGTCCTAGCACAGAGCCTTGTGGAACTCCATAACTAACCTTTGTTTGTGTGGTAGGTTCATCATGGACATGAACAAACTGGAATCTGTCCGATAAATAGGATTGGAACCACTTTAACGCTGTTCCTCTGATACCAATCACATGCTCCAGTCTCTGTAATAAGATGTTGTGGTCAATGGTGTCGAATGCTGCACTAAGGTCTAGGAGGACAAGTATTGAAACAAGTCCAATATCTGAGGCTAAGAGAAGATCGTTGGTAACTTTCAACAGTGCTATTTCTATACTATGATGTGCTCTAAATCTTGATTGAAAATCTTCAAATAGTTCATTCCTGTGTAAGTGGTCTGATAGCTGCTTAGCAACAGCTTTTTCTAGGATTTTAGAAATAAATGGCAGGTTGGATATTGGTCTATAATTAGCCAAGATTCCTGGATCAAGACTAGGCTTTTTGAGTAAAGGTTTGATTACTGCAGTCTTAAAGGCCTGTGGTACGTAGCCTGATACTAGAGATAAATTTACCAAGTCTAATAAAGATGAGTTCATTAATGGTAATACAGACTAACTGCTACAGGATGAGCTTTGGTCTGTACTTTTGAGGAAATCAACGAGAGAGGCAAACTGCAGGTTAGACAATTAAGACTAAAATCCTACAAAAAGCTGTTGCTAAGCCGCTATCAGACCACTTACACAGGAATAAAGTATTTGAAGATTTTCAATCAGGATTTAGAGCACATCATAGTACAGAAACAGCACTGTTAAAAGTCACAATCTTCTCTTAGCCTCAGATAATGGACTTGTTTCTATACTTGTCCTCCTAGACCTTAGTGCTGCAATCGACACTATCGACCACAACATCTTATTACAAAGACTGGAGCATGTGACTGGTATCAGAGGAACAGCATTAAAACGGTTCCAATACTATTTAACGGACAGATTCCAGTTTGTTCAGGTTCATAATGAACCTTCCACACGAACAAAAGTTAGTTATGGAGTTTCACAAGGCTCTGTGCTAGGACCGATTCTGTTCACCTTGTACATGCGTCCTTTAGGCTATGTCAGTAGGAAGCCCTCTATTAATTACCACTGTTATGCAGATGACACTCAGCTGTATCTATCTATTAAACCTGTTAACACAAACCAGTTAACCAGACTTCAAGCGTGTCTAACTGACATAAAGGTCTGGATGACAAGTAACTTTCTACTTTTAAATTGCTTTCTTTCACCTGCGCAACATTGCCAAAATTAGGAACATCCTGTCTCAAAATGATGCAGAAAAACTAGTCCATGCATTTGTTGAACCATCCCTTAGTTATGCTGCTATAGGCCTAGACTGCCCGAGGACCATCGGTGCACTGAGCTCCCATACCCTAAACCCCCCCCCCATTCGCTTCCCTTCCCCTCTCTTTCTCTCCTCCCGCCTCACATGTATATTCAACCATTGAATGTCACTAACCTTGTGCTCTCTCCCTCTCTCTCTGTACATTCTGCAGGTGTCCCTGGTCCTGGAGCTGTATATTGCTGATGTGCAGTTACTGGTCCCACCAACCTGCAGTGTCTATCTGTTGTTTATTGTTGCTGTTCTTTTCTCTCTGCTCTATCCACTCACTCCAACCGGTCGAGGCAGATGGCCACCCAAACTGAGCCCAGTCTGCTGGAGGTTTTTTCTTCCGTTAAAGGGAGTTTTTCCTCTCCACTGTCGCCAAGTGCTTGCTCATAAGGGAATTGTTGGGTTTTTAGTTTTTGTAAAGTGCCTTAAGATGATTTGTATTGTGATTTGGCGCTATACAAATAAAATTGAATTGTATTGAATTGAATATACTGTATACATGCCAATGTGAACAGTTACACCAAAAATATTGTTTGAAATATTGTTTTGTCTATATTTCCTGTGTCCCCTGTAGCTAGCCCTCAGCAACTTCGTTTCATTACTCTTATTGGTTTCACCTGTTTCCTCTGCTCCCAGGAGCTCCCCACCCCGTCTCTCTCCTCTGTGTGTGTGTGTGAGTGTGTATATGTATGTGATCGAGGCAATGAGGTGATGAGCCGCACCTGTCTCCGTTTGCCCTTTATGAGGAGCTGTACTTATTCCACCTCACCTCTTCACCTCATTGCTGGATTGCCAGATCATTGTGTGCTTACTATTGTGTGTGTGGTGTTAGTTTGTTAAACCTCCTTGGTTTCATCCTAATTCCTAATTAAGTTTGGTGTCTTCTGGTCCTGTTTCCTATGAGTCTTCTGTTTCCCTTCTGGTCCCCTGGCTCTTTATCCTCTTTTGCTGTCTCCTTGTTCCAGTTCTCCTGCCTCTCCTAGCCCCTGTGAATGTCCTGGTTCCTGCTGTCTTTTCATGTGTTTCCTTTGTCCTCATCTGGTCTCATGTTTCCTAGTCTGACTCCTGTCTCCTGTGTTCCTAGTATCATGCTTTGTATACACCTGAGTTGAGTTTTGATTCATTTATTAAATAAAGTCTGTGTCTGCCTCCTTGGGTCCAAATAAAATTATTTACGCAAAGTGACATAATATAACTTTTTAAAGGATACTTTTAAATATATTGTTTCTATTAAAAATACAGTTCTGTTTTATAAACAGAACAAAAAAAAACAACACACACAGACAGACACACACGTCCCTTATATCCATCTTTGAAAAGGGGGAAACCCTAGGTCTAGCTAGCATTAGCTTTCATAGCTTTCATAACTTTCATAGGTCAAGATTATCGATCTGACAGGAGGGTAGTCCTGTAACCTCAGCACTATGAAATTTGAATCATAGCTTGGACTAACTTAAATTTGGAGTCCTGGAGCAAGACATGGAATAGATGACTTATCACACTATAACCACTGCCAATAGCTGTTTAATTGCCTGCGTTTATTAAAATTAATATAGCAAAGGATTGTTAATGCCTCGACACAAATATTAGGCCTCTTTAAACACAATAGTGTTCTGTACTCAACCGTGCTGTTGAATTCCATCACAGCTGGTTTTTACTCTGGAATACCCAGCAAAGATACCTCAAAGGCTGCTGTTTCCATCTGGACACAGCTCAAGTCATGACCACAGCTGGCCTGACTTTCTTTATGCCAGTAAAGACAGCCAGATAAATCCAAAGCAATTACGATTCCACGTCCCTAGAATTATTACACCACATGTGATTTGTCAAATTACATTCTACATACATTGTTCATGTATTACACCATATAATTTTTGATGAATATTTAACTAGATCACAAGTACAATTGTTGTACCTTACTGGCTGCCACTGCACTGTGGGATTGATTTTAAAATGACAGTGCTCGTTCTCTCTCTGTACCTTCTGCAGGTGTCCCTGGTCCTGGAGCTGTATATCGCTGATGTGCAGTTAATGGCCCCACCAACCTGCAGTGTCTATTTACTGTTTATTGTTGCTGTTTTTTTCCTCTCTCCTCTATTCACTCACCCCGACCAATTGAGGCAGATAGCCACCCAAACTGAGCCTGGTTCTGCTGGAGGTTTCTTCTGTCAAAGGGAGTTTTTCCTCTCCACTGTCACCAAGTGCTTGCTCATAAGGGATTTGTTGGGTTTCTGTTTTTGTTTTTTTGTAAAGTGCCTTGAGATTATTTTATTGTGATTTGATGCTATACAAATAAAACAATAGAATTGATCATATTTAATAGCCACCCACAGCCAGTTCCTTTTTGTATTCGTCAGATTTTTAACTCCAGAGGACCCGACTCAGTAAGTTCTTTTTCGGGAGTCCCAAGCTTTAGAAGTGCTTCCTAAACGGTACAGCTTTTTCACTTTCACTTTCATTTTTTACATTTGTGAACTTTAAATCCTAGTTTACTTTTGATTGCACTTTACCTTTATGTTTGTAATGCATTAGTTAAGAAATAAACTTTTGGGTTTGTTATGTATTAAAAGCATGTTTCTTTTTCTTATCACCATTTAAGATGGACTACAACTACAAAATATACACTACTCACTTTCCGAACTCCAGATGAGACGGACACCCAAGAAGTCGTGCAAGTTGTTCAGCAGGGTGTATTTTACACAGAAGTGCTCCAGAGGCCTGACGGCACTGGGACAGGAAGCTGTCATCACCAGCCGTGGACGATCCAAACGAATACTGGGCAATGAGTAACAACTGGAAATGTATCTGTAAATAAAGCAAACTATTATCTCAATTTGCTTTAACAGATCATCACCAGGCTTAGTGGCTTGTCATAGTAGGGAAATGCGGATTTTACATGTTTTATTTTGATAATTCTGGACTATTTCACAAACAAAATGATAATAAAGCAAATGAACACCAAAAAAAACTCAGCATGGCATGCATGGAGCATTATGTCCATATCTTCAGCTGCCACAAATGTGTCCTATGGATAAGGTTTGTACAGTGCCCAGACCAACACTTTTCTCAAACCAAGACACCTATTTACTGTACCCCACAGACAGCTGAAATGGATGATGGCCTCATTTCGTACAATAATGCCTTTAATTCAATGTTTTTTATTCTACTACACTGTGCTAAGAGAACTCAAATACTGTATCCCACTGCACAAGATTCTAGACAGAGATTTGCCAATTGGTTATATTCCAAGGAACACAGTTACCTTGTGACAGGAAGGTTTGTAGTGTACCACTGTATCACAGCCACCAATGGAATTTCCAGACCCTATGCAAATATGTACAATAACATTATTATAACCCATGATTACATACATGTGATCCACACATAGAATGTGCCACACAATGCAAAAAGGTTCCATTAAGTCAAGTGTCTAACAATATGTCTGGTGATATTCTATATATTGCACTGTCAACAAATCTGATGTGCAGAGCCATCAATGGACTGCTCTCACTAACAGGTACTGTTTAATGTTTATCAAAGCCTGACATATATTATGACATATCACTGGGTGGCATATTCCTTTATACAATTTAGTAAAAACCTTAGTCCTAACTATGCCCAAAGACCACAAAACTACTTCATAAAATGTCTGCAAATTAATTCTAGTCATTGATTTAGATTTTCCTATAATTTGCGGTCTGTAGCTAATTTTGTATTCAGTTTACTAAGATTGGTGAAGTGATTTTGACATCTGAAAGAGATGTTGACCTTTGAGAGACCCAGTGATTAAATAAAGCAGAAATGAAGGAAAATGACACGCCCTCCGTTGTGACTTCTTACCTCACTGGTTTCCTCCTCTGCTTTGTTCTGTAGTTGCAGCTGGAACAGGAAGTTCTGTTCCTCCAGAGCACTGAGTATGCTAGGTAAACGTGATGACTCACTGTCTAGTCGAAAAAATGAAGCCATGGTGACCTCAGCTGATCGGTGACTGTAGTGGTAAGTGGAAACAAAGAAGGGTTTGTTAGGATTGGTTTAAAACATAGCTTCTGGTTTGACTACCTGAACATGTAGTAGCTATTTTAAAGCATTCTAGGATGGCCTCCAGATATCTGACAGTGTAGAGTCATTGCACATGCACTCACCAGACATTGTCAACTGTGAGAACTGAGCCATCTGGCATCATGGGGAGGTAGGATGAGTTATAATTGGGAAGAATCTTCACATCTCTGACGTACACCTCCTCCCGATAGTTGCAGTTCAGCACTGGGGGAAGGCAGTAAGGAAGGAAAAAAAATAATTTCTCATTAGCTCTTTGTCCAGTCATTCTAAATCTGGGCCAATAAATCATTAAGAACATTTTGGAAGTTTGTCATCATCTGCTAATCATGGTGTTTTTCATGGGACAGTAGGAAAAGCACAGGTGGAAATGAAGACCTGAATGATAACTGAATCTGTCTGCTTGGGTTTTAGGGTCTTGGTGTATATGAGTGTAAGTTGGTGGTCTACCTTTGAGAACAGTCAGGTGTTTTCCAGAGACAGTCATCTGCTGACACTGGACACTAGGAGGTGGAAGAACTTTCAGGGTGGTGCTGACTGGGAATGAAGGCAAACTCTTAACATCACTACAGAGGTTAAGAAGTCACTATCAGATTGGACAATGCTAATGTCAGGAACTCTTTAAAACTGATTTTGTACAACATTATGTGGTCTTGAAACCCGGTGAGTTCCAGGTTTTACACTCCAAACAATTCGGTTTTTGTGTGCCTATCCTGTGTAGTGCTGAAAGAGTGAACGTGTGTACCCTGTGCTTTGAAGGTGTCCTGGTCCTGTTTGAAGGTGTGTGCAGGACTCCTGAGTTGCAGAAGAGTTAGGTAGCCATGTTCCCTCACCTCCACTGTCTCTTCCTCTTGGTTCCACACAGTTACTATAATCTGACCACCACAGGGAGGCAAAGACACAACAGGACCATATTTATGCTTCATTCCATTACCAGTATGTACCAACTGCATGCTTATAAGAGGGCAGCACAGTGGCTTAGTGGTTAGCACTGTTGCTTCAATGCAAGAAGGGCCCGGGTTCGTAACCTGTCAGGGACCTTTCTGTGTGGAGTTTGCATGTTCTCCCTGTGCTTGCGTGGGTTTTCTCCCAAAAACATGCATGTTAGGTTGATTGGTGCCCATAGGAGTGAGTGTATGTGTGGTTGTTTGTCTCTATGAGGCCCTGCGATAGACTAGAAACCTGTCCAGGGTGTACGCCTCCCTTTCACCCAAAGAGAGCTGGGATAGGCTCCAGCAAATCCCTGTGACCCTAAATATGAATAGGCAGGAATAGATGGAGTTTTTAATATGGAAATTGCATTTTGGGGTTACTTTGTAAAGCAATAGTTCAGTGGTAGGTAAAACCTAGCACGTCTAAAGGAGAAACTCTTCTCCATTTACTAATATACAGGTCAGAATTTTTAGAAGAATACATGAGACTGTTAGATGCAATGATGATGCAGTAAACCATACAGTGACAACAGACAAAGAACTCATTCATTTTTCAGTGACCTTTTTCAGTGCCATTTTCAATGGCATTACTCTTACATGATTCTAACTGACTATTCCTCAAGGTAGAAAGTTATTTTGTCTGCAGAAAAAATAGTCAGAAAGTGTAAAAATTACATTTTGTACCACAACATGCAACACTGCCTACAACAGCAGAATACAGAGATACTGAAGGAATCGTTACTTCAGTGTAAGCACAATTTATATCAGCCCATAGTGTACATTGTTCTTGCAGGTGTGTCTGACCTTGGCTTTGACTGTATTGACTGGCAGCTTGTCCAAACAGATGCTGAGGCAGAATATAACCAGGTCATCGAGTACCACAGCAGACTGTAGGAAGGCAAGTACAGGATGAAATGTTAAAGATTACATAGTTTCAGTGTCTGAAACTAGGTCACTACATGCAAAATGAATTAGCATATAGATCAGAAACAAGCAAGGTTAGTATGACCAAACCACAGATGTTGCTTAGCAAACTTTAGACACAGACTTTTGTGATGAGGTTTCAAGTCTGATTACTTAACATGGCCAACCTGTCTGTGCATATGCTAGCTGAATCTTCTTGCAGCTCGATCTGCAGTCCTGTCTGCCCAGCAGATAACCACTTTGTTACCAAGTTTTCTTGGGCTTCCACAGTTCCCCTTTAAGATTTTAGACAGTGGACACTGTCTCCCACTGCTGCCTACACAGAAGTGGGGGAGCCTCACATTCAGATTCTCAGTTGCTCAGAGGAGTCCATGGTTACTACAGTGTGTCACAAACTGTAATGTCAGGGGATAATTCCTAATTATTTTGTACATGCCACATTTGCTGATTCCTTTCTATTGTGCAAGTTCTTAAAAAAGTAAAAGTGCATTTAAGGAATGTTAATTGTTACACTGTAACATTTGTGTTGAAAGCAGCGTCATTTGTGTTGTCTTCAGTATATGGGCTGTATCTGTTCTGTCTGGCTGCAACCCTGCATGCAGTCAGCTGGAGGCTGCAGCTGGTTTAAAGCCCCTGATGGCCTGACTGCACTGGCGCACACGGTAAGGGTAAAGCCGACAACCCAACAAAACTAAAAGCAACAGAGCATACTCAGTGCTAAAGGGAAGTACACTTATGACTGTGGCTCTGGTCCACCCAGGAAATGACTGGAGATTAATTCCTATCACACTGTAGGTAGTGGCTTAATGTGGGCTTAAAGGTTTTCCTAAACATGTTATATCGCGTTTACAAGCCATTGTTTTAGGAAGATGTGAGGAAAGGGGGACCACCAGTCTTTACTACTTCATCCTTCTTACCTTCACCGGTTGCCTGTCATCACTGTCTGAGCGGTTTTGTGTGAGAAGCGGCTTGCACAGCATGAAAGCCCGTTTGCTGTTCACGGCTCTAGACTCTCTGAGCTCCTCTTCTTCGCCGTCCTCGCTGCAGCTACTCCGCAGATCTGGTTGGTACTCAGCGGCTCTCTGCTGCTGGCTTTTGGCGACGCACACACTCGCCAGAGCAGACAGAGACCCCGCTAGCTCATTCCTCACCGCCGTTTTCCGGGACCGCAGCACCAAGAGGAACTGAACCGTCTCACCGAGGTAGACGTGGTTTCTCCGCGGAAGACTTGTGTAGTCTGCCAGGTCTGACAGACTCGATATTGGAGCGGCGGGAAAATACAGAAAATATTCGCACTGTGATTCCATCACGACGTGAAGTTACAGTCATGAAGTATTGTTACCATACGCTAACACTTTTACCCTTCTACCATACCGCAAACAAGCGCCACGATCTTTTCATGTCACCGTATGTCAAAAGACAAGCTAAGTAAAATAGTTTAATATTTCATTACCTCAAATAACATAATTAAAGTCTCGTTCAAACGGAGAATACACATTTTCGCTGCTTAGTTTCCTTTCACTAGTAGCAATACAAACAGCAGTGCGGCTAATCGATGCCACCACACAGAGCGTTCATCAGACCAAACTAATCGATCACTAGGGGTAGGCGGATCGATCCAAATATTGATAGTATCGATACCAACGTTAGTATTGGTATTGATCAATACTAGAGTGATAGGTCGATACTATAAGTTTTACATTTAGTGCGTTTCGTCTGTTTCAGAGTCAGAGTTTTTAACTGAATTTCCAGACTTCCTGTCTGATTTAGTGCTTAGTTCAGATAAAGTCATTATAGTGGGAGATTTTAACATTCATGTAGATGTTGAAAATAACAGCCTCAGCATTGCATTTAATTCTATATTAGATTCAATTGGTTTCACTCAAAATGTTAATAAACCCACCCACTATTTCAATCACACCTTTGATCTTGTTCTGACCTATGGCATCGAAATTGAACATCTAATAGTTTTTCCCCCAAATCCCATAATGTCAGATCATTCTTTAATAACTTTTGAATTTAAGATGATGGATCATGCAGCGTTTGGAAGAAAATTCCACTACACCAGATGTTTATCCGACAACGCTGTTAATAAATTTAAGAAAATTATTCCATCTTTATTTACATCTATGCCATGTGCCAACATAGTGGAGGGCAGCTGCCTCAATCCCACTCCCTACTAAATTGATTATATTGTTGACAGCGCTGTAACCTCACTGCGTGAAACAATTGATTCTGTAGCCCCTCTGAAAAAGAAGTTAGTGAATCAGAGGAGATTAGCCACATGGTACAATTTACATATTCATACCTTAAAGCAGGCATCACAAAGGCTGGAAAAAAAGTGGTGCTCCACAAATTTAGAGGAAATTTTTCTAGTCTGGAAAAACAGTTTATTAACATATAAAAAAGCTCTCCATAAAGTCTGAACTGCATACTATTCATCACTAATAGAGGAAAATAAGAACAATCCCAGGTTTCTTTTCAGCACTGTAGCCAGGCTGACAAAAAGTCACAGCTCTGTTGAGCTGGGTGTTCCCTTTTCTCTCAGCAGTGATGATTTTATGAGTTTCTTTACAAATAAAATCACAACTATTAGAGATAAAATTCATCAGATGCTTCCTATACCTGCAATAAATGAATCTTCTACTACAGTAGCTCTTGAATCATCTGTAATACCTCAGTTAAGTTTAGATTGCTTCTCTCCCATAGATCTCTCTGAATTTACATTAGTTGCTTCATCTAAATCATCAACATGTCTCTTAGACCCCATCCCGACTAGACTGCTTAAAGACACCCTGCCATTAATTAATTCATCTTTATTAGACTTAGCAAATTTATCTCTAGTATCAGGCTACGTACCACAGGCCTTTAAGACTGCAGTATTAAAACCCTTACTCAAAAAGCCTAGTCTTGATCCAGGAGTCTTGGCTAATTATAGACCAACATCCAACCTACCATTTATTTCTAAAATCCTTGAAAAAACTGTTGCTGAGCAGCTATCAGACCACTTACACAGGAATGAACTATTTGAAGATTTTCAATCAGGATTTAGTGCACATCATAGTACAGAAACAGCACTGTTAAAAGTCACCAATGATCTTCTCTTATGTGACAGAGGAACAGCGTTAAAATGGTTCCAATCCTATTTATCGATCAGATTCAAGTTTGTTCATGTCCATGATGAACCTTCCACACGAACAAAAGTCAGTTATGGAGTTCCACAAGGCTCTGTGCTAGGACCGATTCTGTTCACCCTGTACATGCTTCCTTTAGGATATGTCATTAGGAAGCACTCTATTAATTACCACTGCTATGCAGATGACACTCAGCTGTATCTATCTATGAAACCTCTTAACACAAACTAGTTAACCAGACTTCAAGTGTGTCTAACTGACATAAAGGCCTGGATGACCAGTAACTTTATACTTTTAAATTCAGAAAAAATGTTATTAAAGTTATTATATTTGGGCCCAAAAATCTCAGAAATAACTTTTCTAAAATTATAGCTACTTTAGATGGCGTAGCCCTGGCTTCTAGCACTACTGTGAAAAAAAAATAGAATTTAAAATCATTCTTCTCACATACAAATCCCTTCATGATCAAGCTCCTTCATACCTTAAAGACCTATTATCCCAATAGACCACTTCGCTGTCAGAGTGCAGGTCTACTTGTGTTTCCTAGAGTTTCCAAAAGCAGAATGGGAGGTAGAGCCTTTAGTTATCAAGCTCCTCTCCTGTGGAACCAGCTCCCAGGAGGCAGACACACTCTGTACTTTTAAGGCTAGACTTGTTCTCCAGTGTTTTGTGGTTGACTATAGGGAGCGAGTGAATACATGACAGCGTCATGATGGCAGAGAGGAGGAGAAGGTGCTGTGGAGTGTTGTGTGGTGTTACTTTAGTAAATGAACTGCGATGTGTGTAACACTGTTCACTAGTGCGACAACACCACCAGTGTTTATAAATGCATGGAATACCACAAAAACAGAACTCTGAGCTGTAGGAGAAACGAAGAGAAAGGAGGAAAATCCCTCCGACACAGACAGGTCCAGACCCCAGGCGCAGAGGACACTGGCAGAGAGCTGCATTCAGAGAGGCAAAGAATAACAAAGTAGCTTACACATGGTGGTGAAAATAATATCTTTACCCATATCTCCCATGTTACATTTTAAGATGAAAAACTTTCTCTTTTCCCCTAGGAAATTCCTTTTCACTACAATAATAAATAAAATTAAAAAAACTTTTTATTTGCCTAAAGTCTTAAAATCTGTCCTGGAGTTTAACATGCATATCATAAAATAATTATTGTCATTCAGTGGTCATATAAATCTATTCAGATAGTAATGATGATATTGATGGTGCATTCACAGAATAAATCATGATACAACACTGATCTCCCCTACATGAAAGTACATAAGCTTGTTTTATTAGTAAAAATGTATCGTATCGGTATTGGTATCTGCGATAATAGTCCTGTATTTACTTGGTATTGGATTGATACCAAATTTTGCAATATCACACATGTCTATCAATCAGGAGCCAGAAATTCATATACATCAATTGATGTATCCTACTCAAATTTTTTAAAAAGCCACTACAATACTAAAAATAGTTCTGTTTCTGTATTTACTACTATAGAAAAAAGCAAAATCATCATAGTTAATCTATACTCAATAATGTTATACAAAATAATTCATGGAAATAATTACTGCTAACAATGCCCTTACACAATTCAATTTTGTGAGGTTGTGCTAATTTAGTTTATTATGGAATGATATACAATAGTTTGAATCTGCAAATGAATCTATTAGGGTGAAAAGTACAATGTTGTGGTTTACAACTCTGTTCTCGTTCTCACATGACACACCAGTGCAACATTACTCATGTAAAGATGGATGATTTGATTTCAGACCATAGTTGTATTAGAGTAACCAAGGAGATCAGTCAATGAAGTCAAATGAATATTAACTTTATTCAGTATGAGAAAAACAAATTCAATGGATGTACACAAAGAGCATGACATACTATAAATTTCAACAAAAATACACAGCTTCAAGTAAGATCCAAGTAAGGGCACGCTGTTGCTTTCTGAATGAACTCTTTGTCATTTCACTGAAATCATTTTAACAACTGACAGAAGATCAAAAAAGTAGACTACAAAGATTGAAGCTGTTCAAATGAAGTGTGAATGATAAAAGATTAATCATACTGTATACCAGAGCTTCCTGACCATCATTCTTACACACTGTCACATAAAACATATTCACATATGAAAACTCCAATACTAGTAAGAATTTACAAAGTAAGTCACAGTACTCTATCAGTAAAATCAATTTCTCCAGGAATAATAAAAACAAAGTATAACAGTGTGTCGGGAAGACAGTCATGAAAATTAAGGACAATTTCATTTTCTGGTCCAGTTCAGGGAGTGTATTTGTTGACGTGGGAGTGGAAGCAGAGATTAAGCACCAATGCGTACAGAACCACACTTTATTCACCAATAAAAAAAATTAGAAGATGCTTTCTCGTAATTATGACGTGTACATCTTTGTGATCTCATAGGATCTCATAATTACAATAAAATAGATTTTATACCGTAGTTATCCAAGATTTGTATCTCTCCACTATAATACAAAGATCTTGCATTGCGATAAACTACAACATAGTTCATCTTGATTAATCATCCTTTTAAGATAATAAAATGTTTTAATGCTAACATTTTTTAAGTAGTTATTTTAATATTGTGATTTAAGATTTTAAGTAAGTAATTATTTGAGAAATCAAACCATTTCCTCTTGATGATAATGTGTAGGCCAACTCTTTAACTCTTCATGAATGAAAACTGATACTTTGGTTCAGAGGAAAAGGGCTAGGTGACATGGCTGAAATGAATAACATAGCATTATGTACACAAAATCACAGATGATCAGATATCAGTTTGGTGCTGTGAATTGTTCTACTCTGAACTCATCGCACAAACTTTAGTAACATATTTTGTAAGTTTTGAATTACAATCTGAGTGGTGTTTGTTATCAGTCTTTGAACACTGATCGCACGTGGATGAATTTGGGTGGATTCAATGTTTTCTCGTCAATATCGATGGTAAATTCCACCATACTGCAACAGGCAGACTCTTTCCCTCAGCACAGCCAACCTGCCAAAAAGTGCAAACCCTAAATACAGTATGCCCAAATGGCAATGAGAATAAAAAATACAGAATGATTTTGTTAAAGCCATGGTCCATAATCAGATTTTCTAAGGCATGAAAATATCACATTGTTTTGCAAACTGCCACTGTTTTGTGCATTACTAATTAGTTAATGTGTTATTTTTTATTGGTCTTTAAGAAGGGGGTCTTTCTGGGTAACTGCCATTTTTACTATATTACATATATTTAGGGTAGGACAGTCCAGGATAAGGGCTAAAGATTTGTCTTATTTGTCACTGTAATGCTGGATTATGTAAATTAAGCTAATTTAAAGTGTCTGCAAATTGGTTTTGAGACTATGGTGTAATAAATGTAAGCCAGCAGCTGCCTGTAAGGAGGGACAATGAATAAACACCAGTCTCTTTCATTTTAAAACTAAGTTCATTATTTATCACCCCTTTGCCTCAGTCTCTAAACTAGATGACTGTAAAGCAATCTGCTTTTCACCAGAGGAAATAGGGGAGGTAGCATTCTACTGTTCTGTAGAAGAACACTGTCAATGTTCAGTGTTGGAAAGAGACATACAATGAGAGCTCCAATACACTCTAGACCTTTTTTCAACAACTGCATCTGAAGACTTTGACCAGTCTGTTGCATGACTACCAGTTGAGTTACGTTCTTCAGACCATTTGCTGTGTAGTGACAACTGATGCATGTGTCACATTCTTTTTTTTTTACCAAAATTTTTAATACCTTCAAGTTGTCAAAATCTTTTGTCATTTTTTATATTTGATGTTGGAAACCTTATTTTGTATATATAAAAATGCAGCAGTTGTACTTAGTGTGATCTGCACTGGATTCAGCTTACAGGGTGTGTGTTTTTTCATATTTATTTATAAATATCATTTTGGCTGTAAAATAAATATCGTATGGCTGTAAAAAAAAAAAAAAAAAATGAGACCATGGTGATTCACTGGTGTGACAGTAAATCAGTGTGTTGCATTGTACTGGCTGACAGCATTATGTGAATTCCCCAGCAGACAAATATCACTTAAAAGCAGACAGGCTGTTCATACACTGACCAGTCTGTGTGCTGTCTCACAGCAGCTAGTGTGGGACTCACAGGAGCTTCGTGTGTGTGCTCTGCTATTCTTCCCCTCCATTTTTATGCATTTTAAATTAAAAACTACGCTGTTTTCATATCTGCTCAGTCTCAGTATGCTGTTCTTTCTTAATGCAACACTTCCTTAGCATTTATCTGATAAGATCAGTTTATTGGCGTCACTAGTGCAAACATGGTATTGCAACCACCCAGAGCAGTGAGGTGTACTTAGATCCAAAATGCATTTGCAGAGTTGTTTCGGACAGAGCTACAGTACCCGTGGTCCGTGGTTATGACAGAATATGCCCTATCAGCTCAAAGAGGTAGAGGTGTGCTTCTGATTTTGTAGTAACCAATGATAATTAAGAATCTTCATGGAGCAGCATGTTCACAACAAACTATTCTACCCACACTGACAAGGAAGCAAGGAGCTCCATTTGCCGCATTCCATTCTTACAGTTCTCTCAGTTTTTGTAAAATTTCTGTTAATTTGCAGGAATGTAGACCCTAACAGCATCGCCAGTCATCTGAAGTAGTGATACTCATCATTTCAACGATGGCCTCAAAGAAAGCTATCACAGGTCATTTGATAATTATGTACAGTATCTCACAGAAGTGAGTACACCCCTCACATTTTTGTAAATAGTTTATCATATCTTTTCATGTGACAACACTGAAGAAATGACACTTTGCTACAATGTAAAGTAGTGAGTGTACAGCTTGTATAACAGTATAAATTTGCTGTCCCCTCAAAATAACTCAACACACAGCCATTAATGTCTAAAGCGCTGGCAACAAAAAGTACACCCCTAAGTGAAAATGTCCAAATTGGGCCCAATTAGCCATTTTCCCTCCCCGGTGTCATGCGGCTGTGTATTGAGTTATTTTGAGGGGACAGCAAATTTACATTGTTATACAAGCTGTACACTCACTACTTAACATTGTAGCAAAGTGTAATTTCTTCAGTCTTCAGTGTTGTTACATGAAAAGATATAATAAACTATTTACAAAAATATGAGGGGTGTGCTTACTTCTGTGAGATACTGTAAATGTAATTAAGATTGAAGGTTTCTGCCCTCCACAGAAGTTCTAGTTATTTTGGAGTAATTCAGTCAGTTACTTTCACATGAGCATGTCACATTCCATTTACGTCAGCAGAGAATGGAAGAAGGAATGTGCCAGATGGTGATAATAACCAGTCTCCTGCAGGCTGGTCAGTATCAAGAAGCTTTGAATGGAAGCACAAACCTCATCGTTTTCTCTTCTTGTATTAGGAAGTGACATTTAACAAGCTGTTCAGCTTAGTGATTATAAAATTGGTTCAACAACCACTCTGAAACTGAACTACTAGGAGTGCTTTCAAGAGGGAACAAGTAATTTTATCCTAAATACTTTTATTCACAAGTGCCAGCTAGCACCAAGTCTACAAACCATGTCAGCTATGGAAATTTAGTGCTCTACACACAATTTGGGCCTCACATGCATTACCATTACATGAGAGCTACAGAATCCAGCAATCTTTGAAAAACTCAGAAAGTGGTTTGACAACACCTACCTTGCTTGTTTTGGCATTGTATAAAATCTGATTGTTTGTACACCTATCTGGGAAATGTGACATCTACCAGCATCTACCATCTACATGTACTTATTACAAAACAATAGAAACAATTTTGGAAACCAATTTAAAATCTTCTTATTGTGCAACAGATATTTCCTTATTCAAATTGTGAAAAGAGTCTTTGGGGTTCTGGGGAAAGGTTCAAAGATTATGGGATATTTATCTTAAAAAAGCAAATGCTTAGCCCAGTGTATTGTATGTACTGGTACTGCACAAGAAGCACAAACTCTGTGTAACTTTACATTGAAAATTTCAGGCATGTCACTAAGGTTAATGTGAAATTTGGTATTCCTGAAAATATCAAAATGGGATAAAACAGGCTTCCATGCATCTGCTGTACTTATTACTATGCAATAAACATCAACCGAAGGACCTGCCAACACTTGATTACCTTTACCTATAAAAAATAACAACTCTCCTGCATGTTGTTACTGCAGTCAGGAAAACATCCTAGGTGCTCAGAGCTCAAAGGTCAAATCCATAAGAATTACACTTACCAAAAGCACAGAAGGTTTTAAAAAAAAATCAAACAACCAAAAATAAGTGCAAAAAATCTGCTTTTGTTCATCGTGTGTAAACTACACTCAGTTTTCAGTTTAGTCAATTAGTCCATCAAAAAAGACCATATTTAGGAAGGAGACTCACCTCAAACTATCTCAGTCTTCCTTTTTCTTGCCCTCCTACCAAAGTCTGATTGTTATTCACTAAACGGCTTCCATCCCAGTCTCTCTCCCCTTCCTTGGCTGTCCTGCCCCCAGCCTCTACTTGGACCAGCCTCTCTCCTGTCCTGGACGAGTCTGGTCTTAAGAGAGAGCCACCAGCTGCTGCAATCAGTCCCTGGCTCTGTTGCCCTGGCTGAGCTTGTACCACTGGAACCCGTGGGAACTGTTTTGCATCAAGGACATCTTTATACTGGATCTCAGGCCTAATCATCCTCAAACAGGCTGTCCTGGTGGTGTTGTCAAGCCCTGGGTGGAGCTCGTAGCCAAGAATTTTAACTAATCCACTTTGGAAGGGACGGATGTTTTTGTCTCGAATCCGGTGTGCCTCCACAGGTTTCCCTCCATCCCTGAGACAAACCTGGGCCAGATCTTCCCGCCGCATTCTGAGAAGCGCTACTTCTTGCTCCATCTGGGCATGGCCAAACCTGTCAATTTCTTCCCAGAAGGTCTGGTTGAAGGCTTTGTATAGGTACCAGTCTAAAGCATTCCATTGGCGCAGCTTCTCTCGCTGTTCCTCTGTTAGTGGTGTCTTGGCTTGTACATGTCCACCTTTAACACTGACACCAGCTGCTGCTGCTGCTGCTTTGCCCACCCAGCTCGCACCCATTCCCCCTATGGTGCTGGATTTCTGCTGCCGAGCGTTGAGGCTGAATGAGACTACAGCATCCAGTGGCCAGCAAAGGGCGTGTCTCAGCAGGATCATGGACTGGTCAAAATACTCGGACACTAGGATCAGATTGAAGGCCTGGCGGATCATGGCTTCGCCATGCTGAGCCAGCACCGTAGAAAAATTGGCATTGTGGTCCATGCCAAAGTCAAACCACAGCAGATTGCGGGCATAGTGGTTGTTGCGAAGACGAGGCTCATAGTATTTCTTAGGGTCATCAGCAAAGTCACCCAAGCCTTTGGCTTTCCGAAAGGCAGGTGCTACTTCTTTGTAATAGGCAAAGGAGGACTCTGCCAGAGCAACTGGGTCCCTGATAATAGAAAAGTAGAATGTGTCTGCTGGCATCACTTTTTCCACCTAACAAACAGAGGAGCAGAACTTGGTTACAAAAATGTGTTGTAATTCAGTTATAACAACAATCGTTACTTCTGGAAAATTTTATGGTCTTGCATGACGATTATCTGGTTTTAATTATCTGGTTATTTTATGACCAGATAATTAAAGCAGACAAAAGCATTCTATTTACATCAAATAGGCCTGTGCAAAATCTAAACTGGATTAGCAATTGCTCTGCAATCTGAGATGCTAAAGAGTGACTTTAACAGAGGGTTGTGTTGAGTGGGGGCTTGTGAAAGAAAGAGACCTGTGGCTCTGGGATGCTAGAAGACACTCCTGAGTCAATTAGTGAGAGGCTGATGACTTGTAGACCCGTAGACTTGCACTTTCACACTTAGAAATAAATTTGTGCTGTTGTGTTAGTTGGTGAGAAAGGTATTACACTCAGAGTTTGCTAAATGGTGAGATTAGTGGAGTTATACAGCAATGATGGGAGTGTGTCTAAGCTGGTTGATTCAAGAATGTTTTAAATACTCTCCGCAGTTTTGTGTTTATATGTTCGATGTTCTACTTGTTAGAGCCCGTCCACTGAAGTTGCAGGCTGTGGCCTGCACTGGAGGTGCAAAGCCCTATTGTTTCTGTAAGGATTATTATTATTATTATTATTTGAACTGGTTCCCATGGGCAAAAAGTTTACCACAAACATCTGTTAGACATCAGTGAACAATCACACACAGAGTCTATGCTATGGGTGTGGCCCAGGGACTCCATAGCGCCTCCTTATATCAGTGAGTCTTGCGGTTGGCATGCAGTTTCAGGTACACACACACAATGACTATGTTGATATACACATAAGTAACATAGCAGAGTGATACAGGACCACTGTCTGGCAAGCTAGCAATTAGTGCTTCCTGTATCTAAAGGTTGTGAAATTTGGCACACTCTCATTAGTTCTGGACATTTGATGGACATCCCATGTTGAGAGTGCAATATTAAATGGCAACTTGGCAGGGCTTGTGGCACCAGAGGTGCTCGGGCCTCGCTAAAGAATATAAAAATGTAAAAATAAGTGAAAGTGATGTATATGGCCAAGTATGGTGACCCATACTCGGAATTTGTGCTCTGCATTTAACCCATCACAAAGTGCACACACACAGTAGTGAACACACACACACCATGCACACACACCAGGAGCAGTGGGCAGCCAATGCCGCCGCGCCCGGGGAAAATAAACGGTTGCTGTTGCCAGTAAATGGCGGATGAGACATAAGCAATATTGTCGGACGTAGCCCTCATGACTCCTCTAGTGATGTGACTCCCTGGCCAATCAGTTGACGTCAGTATCACGTTTTAGTATCAGCTCGGCTCACTTGGAACCTTGGTCAAAGAAGGTACTAAAAAAGTACCTGGTACCAAGTACTATCCCCTAATGGAAACCCCAAAAACTGAGTCAGGTCGAGTCAAGCCGAGTAGTGCTAGTGGAAAAGACCCATGAGAAGGGTTTTAAATGTGCATTATTTACTCTTGGTAGGTTGGTTAGGAAGTAAATCAGCTTTAAAGTAGGTTTGGTCAGCTTAAAGGTTAGATATAGAGAATGCCAATGATTGTTGCAGGTTACAGCATATTTATGATGATATGGCCTGATACTTTCTGGGCTTCTATCGGGATGCTCATGCAAATTTTGCTACATTTAAATGTCTGTTGATAACTGACTGCACTCTATGCACATTGATGGATTTTAGTTTCTCAACACTTCACATCCTATTATTATTCCAGTAATACAACAATCTTCTGTAAGAAAAAGACTGCCAACCACCTCTGTGGTTGGAAATTCGTTGCAAATAGAAAGCTGCTTAGTGCATGAATTCAGTCTGTTTTTAACATTTTATAACACTGTATCATTACAGAACATCCCATCATTGTTGCAAAGTCAAGCTTGTATTCCATAGGTACCTCTTCTCTTCTGCATAACTCACCTCTGGCTTATTAAATCTCATGTGATTGCCCATGATGTGGAACTCTATGACTCTGGGACCTCTATAACCTTTGACCCTGTGAGCATTGAAGGGCAGAGGGTAGCCCAGCTGGTAGCCCAGTGGCAGGGCGAAGCGGAGGTTGTGCTCCTCTCCAAAGCGATACAGCATGTTGAGCACGGTGCTGCTGGCCGTCTTGTGGGTTTTGAGAAACATGATGTGGGTGTGGGGCTGACAGGAGCCCAGGGAGGGCCCTTGATCATTAGGGGATGAGAAGATGGAGCGAGCAGCTGGCTGTACACTGCTAGAAGACAGGTGGAAGGAAAGAATCATTTTAACTTTTCACGTTTTAAAATGTGCCTTATAGTGCCTCTCATAATCCTCACATCAAACACAAGATTCATTCAAAGGATTCAAAGTAGTTTATTGTCTTTCTGGTCAGTATTTGCATACAGTAGAACAAAATCCCGGCAAAAAATAATAATAATAAAAGCAAACACAAACTAAGAAGATTTAAAATAAAAGGTACTATATAAATAAAAAAATTAAGATAAAGTACTATATGCAAGATTAGACAAATCTAGGACACATACTACACGCACATACTACTGAGCACCATATAGAATAAACCAGTTGCTTTGTTATTATGCAAATATGGCTCATGTAAACAGGTTTGTGTAGACAGTGCAAGGCTCGTGTAAACAAGTTAATATGTATTCTGTTGATTTACTTATTGACATGTAATTCTTAGCGGTTCTGCACATGCGCAGACGCACAGTCTTGGAGTGAGAAGTGGTGCAATGTGGAGTGATTCTGTACTGGGAGGATGACAGGGGATAGTGGTCTATGGAAATACTTATTACTAACATTAACCCTCTGATGCACCTTCAAAAAAATGTCCTTTCGACAAAAAAAAAACGATTTGTATTTGTATTTACAGAATGTGTGGCCTGAATTTATGCTTCAGTCCACCTCTGACTCTAGCACCAGTTAAAGAGTCGGAAATGTTATCCAGGAGTTAGTCAACACCAAATCAGAACAAAAGTAAGGAAAATTCTACACACAAATGAAAACAAACATCATTTGAAATGAATACTAATGTTGCTCTGTGTCTGCTGGCTGTGTGAAAAAAGCAACTCATTGTTAACTGGTGGATTTTCTGCTCAAAAGCGATATTAAAACATAAAAAATGAGTGGTTATTTGATTTTCATGACACCTGGTCTCTGGATACAAAAAAACGGCCCTTTTGTCATGAACCTGGTTTTGGACTTCCTAGTGTGATCTTTTATTTTGGTTGTGTTTCCTGTATCGCCTAGGTTTTTTCCAGGTAGTATTGTCTTCATTTATGTTAACTGTCTTCACCTGTGTGTTCTCCCTTATGTGTGTGCCTCTCTCTCTTTCTGCGTGTGTGTATGTAGCCCCTCTGAAAAAGAAGTTAGTGAATCAGAGAAGACTAGCCCCATGGTATAATTTACATATTCGTACCTTAAAGCAGGCATCACAAAGGCTGAAAAGGAAGTGGCATTCCACAAACTTAGAGGAAATTTTTCTAGTTTTTTCTGTTGAGCCCAGTGTTCCCTTAGCTCTCAGCAGTGATGAATTTATGAGTTTCTTTACAAATAAAATCACAACTATTAGAGATAAAATTCAGCAGATGCTTCCTATACCTGCAATAAATGAATCTTCTACTACAGTAGCTCTTGAATCATCTGTAGGACCTCAGTTATGTTTAGACTGCTTCTCTCCTATAGATCTCTCTGAATTTACATCAGTAGTTGCTTCATCGAAATCATCAACATGTCTCTTGGACCCCATCCCGACTAGACTGCTTAAAGGCACCCTGCCATTAATGAACTCATCTTTATTAGACTTGGTAAATTTATCTCTAGTATCAGTATTATCTTTAAGACTGCAGTAATCAAACCTTTACTCAAAAAGCCTAGTCTTGATCCAGGTGTCTTGGCTAATTATAGACCAATATCCAACCTGCCATTTATTTCTAAAATCCTAGAAAAAGCTGTTGCTAAGCAGCTATCAGACCACTTACACAGGAATGAACTATTTGAAGATTTCCAATCAGGATTTAGAGCACATCATAGTACAGAAACAGCACTGTTGAAAGTTACCAACGATCTTCTCTTAGCCTCAGATAATGGACTTGTTTCGATACTTGTCCTCCTAGACCTTAGTGCAGCATTCGACACCATTGACCACAACATCTTATTACAGAGACTGGAGCATGTGATTGGTATCAGAGGAACAGCGTTAAAGTGGTTCCAATCCTATTTATCGGACAGATTCCAGTTTGTTCATGTCCATGATGAACCTTCCACACGAACAAAAGTTAGTTATGGAGTTCCACAAGGTTCTGTGCTAGGACCGATTCTGTTCACCCTGTACATGCTTCCTTTAGGATATGCCATTAGGAAGCACTCTATTAATTGCCACTGCTATGCAGATGACACTCAGTTATATCTATCTATTAAACCTGTTAACACAATCCAGAATGCCGCAGCCAGAGTCCTGACAGGAACTAGCAAGAGAGATCATATTTCTCCTATATTGGCTTCTCTTCATTGGCTCCCTGTAAAATATAGAATAGAATTTAAAATCCTTCTTCTCACATACAAATCCCTTCATAATCAAGCTCCTTCATACCTTAAAGACCTCATAGTACCATATTATCCCAATAGACCACTTCGCTCTCAGAGTGCAGGCCTACTTGTGGTTCCCAGAGTTCTCAAAAGCAGAATGGGAGGCAGAGCCTTTAGCTATCAAGCTCCTCTCCTGTGGAACCAGCTCTCAGCCTGGGTTCAGGAGGCAGACACTCTCTGTACTTTTAAGGCTAGACTTAAAACCTTCCTCTTTGACAAAGCATATAGTTAGGGCTGGCTTCAGGCAACCCTGAACCATCCCTTAGTTAGTTATGCTGCTATAGGCCTAGACTGCCCGAGGACCATCGGTGCACTGAGCTCCCCTACCCTACCCCCCCCCCCCCCCCCCTTCTCTCCCACCTCATGTATATTCCACCATTGAATGTTACTAACCTTGTGCTCTCTCTCTCCCCTAGTTTGTGCTCTCTCCCTCCCTCTCTCTCTCTCTCTCTGTACCTTCTGCAGGTGTCCCTGGTCCTGGAGCTGTTTATCGCTGATGTGCAGTTACTGGCCCCACCAACTTGCAGTGTCTATTTGTTGTTTATTGTTGCTGTTCTTTTCTCTGCTCTATCCACTCACCCCAACCGGTCGAGGCAGATGGCCGCCCAAACTGAGCCCGGTTCTGCTGGAGGTTTTTTTCTTCCGTTAAAGGGAGTTTTTTCCTCTCCACTGTCGCCAAGTGCTTGCTCATAAGGGAATTGTTGGGTTTTTAGTTTTAGTTTTTGTAAAGTGCCTTGAGATGATTTGTATTGTGATTTGGCGCTATACAAATAAAATTGAATTGAATTGAATTACCAACGATCTTCTCTTAACCTCAGATAATGGACTTGTTTCTATACTTGTCCTCTTAGACCTTAGTGCTGCATTCGACACCATTGACCACAACATCTTATTACAGAGACTGGAGCATGTGATTGGTATCAGAGGAACAGCGTTAAAATGGTTCCAATCCTATTTATCAGACAGATTCCAGTTTGTTCATGTCCATGATGAACCTTCCACACGAACAAAAGTTAGTTATGGAGTTCCACAAGGCTCTGTGCTAGGACCTATTCTGTTCACCCTGTACATGCTTCCTTTAGGATATGCCATTAGGAAGCACTCTATTAATTGCCACTGCTATGCAGATGACACTCAGTTATATCTATCTATTAAACCTGTTAACACAAACCAGTTAACCAGACTTCAAGCCTGTCTAACTGACATAAAGGCCTGGATGACCAGTAACTTTTTACTTTTAAACTCAGAGAAAACAGAAGTCATTATATTTGGGCCAAAAAATCTCAGAAATAACTTTTCTAAAATTATAGCTACTTTAGATGGCATAACCCTGGCCTCCAGCACTACTGTAAAAAACCTTGGGAGTTATTTTTGACCAGGACATGTCCTTTAACTAACACATAAAACAAATCTCTAGGACTGCATTCTTTCACCTGCGCAACATTTCCAAAATTAGGAACATCCTGTCTCAAAATGATGCAGAAAAAACTAGTCCATGCATTTGTTACCTCAAGGCTAGATTACTGTAACTCATTACTATCTGGATGTCCCAATATCTCCATAAAAAGCCTCCAATTAATCCAGAATGCCACAGCCAGAGTCCTGACAGGAACTAGCAAGAGAGATCATATTTCTCCTATATTGGCTTCTCTTCATTGGCTCCCTGTAAAATATAGAATAGAATTTAAAATCCTTCTTCTCACATACAAATCCCTTCATAATCAAGCTCCTTCATACCTTAAAGACCTCATAGTACCATATTATCCCAATAGACCACTTCGCTCTCAGAGTGCAGGTCTACTTGTGGTTCCCAGAGTTTCCAAAAGCAGACTGGAAGGCAGAGCCTTTAGTTATCAAGCTCCTCTCCTGTGGAACCAGCTCCCAGCCTGGGTTCAGGAGGCAGACACTCTCTATACTTTTAAGACTAGACTTAAAACCTTCCTCTTTGACAAAGCATATAGTTAGGGCTGGCTTCAGGCAACCCTGAACCATCCCTTAGTTATGCTGCTATAGGCCTAGACTGCCCGAGGACCATCGGTCCACTGAGCTCCCCTACCCTCCCCTAGTTTTTCCTCTCCACTGTCACCAAGTGCTTGCTCATAAGGGAATTGTTGGGTTTTTAGTTTTAGTTTTTGTAAAGTGCCTTGAGATGATTTGTATTGTGATTTGGCGCTATACAAATAAAATTGAATGGAATTGAATTTAATTGAATTGTATGTGCGTCCCTTGGCAACTAGGTGATTGGCCGCATCTGTTCCTAACCTGTCATCAAGTGACAAGTGTATATAGACTCGCTTTCTGCCTCACCTAGTTGCTGGATTATTCTGTGTCCTGTGTTCATACCTGTGTTCATTCTGGTTATGATTTTTCCACTTACCTGTACTTACCTGTTTATTGTGCGTGGTCTCCTTCTCCTGTGTTTCTCGTGAGTCGCCACATTCTCCTGTATTCGTCGTATTCACAGTATTTGTATTCCTGGCACCCATCGTGTATTCTTGTGTTGGCGTCCTGAACTTACCTGAGCCAATTGACAAGCTCCTCTTGTCAGCATCTTGGATCTGACCATTTAATATACGGCCCCCCGCCCTGACAGAATAATCCGGCCACTATGGACCCAGCGGACAGAGTCAACCATCATGCAAGACCTCTGACCTCAACTGGGGATATTGTCGGACGGCGGAGGGAATACTCCTCAACCCCGTCAACACATCTTCCATAAAGGAAACAGGGGCTGGGGATTTGGAGGCTGATCCATCCATCACCCAAGCCGAGGTCACTGAGGTAGTTCGGCAGCTCCTCGGTGGCAAAGTGGCAAAGCACCGGGGGTGGATGAGATCCGCCCCGAGTACCTCAAGTCTCTGGATGTTGTTGGGCTGTTATGGCTGACACGCCTGTGCAGTACCTGGTACAGTACCCCTGGATTGGCAGACCGGGGTGGTGGTCCCTCTTTTTAAGAAAGGGGACCGGAGGCTCCTCTTCTCTGCATCTTGGGTCCAACCCTTTAATATATGGCTCCCCGCTGTGACAGCTTTTGTCGTTTTTGCCTCTTCGTTATTTTGTATTTTGTTATGCTACATAGAGAAAGAAAATCAAAGTTTTAAATTTCGGTTATCCCCTTTAGACCAATGAAAAAGTGAAATGGCTTGTATTTCAATTTTAATTTTTGTATTTTAAAACAAAAATCAAATAACCATTTGTTTTTTATTTTTTAATATCACTGTTGAACAGAAAATGCAATTACCAAAAGATACCCTTTTAACCTTTGCAACATAACTTTGCAGCCTCCATAAAATCTGTTAATGTAGCTTTAACTTACATAATTGTATGATATTATACCCCAATTTGCCCCCTTTGACAATTCCATTGGTGTACGAGTACGAGTGAATGATTGTCATGAGTCCCTCTGGGGACTTCCTGCCAGAGGACTCTTATTTTGTTAAGACTTCCTTTTCCCTGCGTTCTGGTCCCTGGCAGCTTTGTTAGTTATGTGTTTATTAGTTTCACCTGGGTTTGATTACCTTTTGTGTTTCCTCTATTTATACCTCCCCTCTTCCTTTGTCCTCTGCCGAAGCATTAGTTATTGTTATAGTTTAGTTGGTGTTCGTATGCTGAAGTGTGTTTTGCATTGTGACCGTCTCACTCGGTCCTTTCGAGTCTACCGTGTAATCGGGTTCCCTAGTTTGGCATTGTCTTGAGCCCTGGATGTCCCAGGGGGGAAATAAAGCCTTAGTTTGTCCTGCATTTGGGTCCTCACCTCTCCTCCTTCACACCACTCCACCAACACCCCGTGACAGAATGCTTCGGCCAAAGATGGACTCAGCGGACACGAACGAGGAGGACCGGCTGATTTCATGTTTCCTACAGTCTCTGTCGGGTGAGATTCAGAACGCCCTGTGTTATAGAGAGATTTTTGAATTTTGCTCCGAGCTAGCCAGGAGCTTCACTTACCCTTCCAGCCTCGTCTCTAGAAAGGGGGCTGATCAGATGCTCAGCCGCCTGTCCACCATCACATCGGTCCTGGAGATGTGCCTGGAGCAATGGACTCCGATAGACGAGGCCTGGGAAATGTGTAATTCCCTCGCCATGTTCCAGTCGCCAGTTTCCCAGCTCCCGGCGTCCCAGTCCCCAGAGTCCCAGCCTTTGACACTGGTTCTCCCGCCACCAGCTCTTGATCCCCAGCCCGAGTTCCTCCTCGCTGCTGCCCAGCCCGAGTCCCCCCGCTCCGCTCGATGGGATTGCCGACAGCGACGGCGTCGGAGCAGGGTGGCGGAATCACCAGCTCGGCAGTCGGAGCTCCCAGCTGCCACCTCACCGCTGCCGCAGCAGCCCGAACCCTCGTGTGCCGACGAGAGTGTCCCCGTGGGGGTTCCAACCAGGATCCTGCACCCTCAGTGCGCCGACGACAGCGTCCCCGCTGAGGATTTCCCCAGGATCCCGCTGCCTCAGTGCGCCGACGTTCACGTCCCCGCTGAGGCATTTACCCCGCAGCAGGAACCTCAGTGTGCCGACGATGGCGTCCCCGCCAAGGTTCTGCCCTGGATCCCTCCGCCTCAGCGCGCCGACGACGACGTCCACGCTGAGGCACCTTCCCAGCCTAGTCCCGTGAGCTCCGGTGTGCCGACGTGGCCGTCCCCGCCGGAGCCCTGCCCTGTCTGCCCGATCTCCAGCGTGCCAACTCGGCCGTTAACGCTGGAGCTTTGCCCAGCCAAGTCTCCCAAGTCTCCCAAGTCTCCCAAGTCTCCCAAGTCTCCCAGCCCTCAGCGTGCCGTCGACGGCGCACCCACTGAGGGCTGGTCCCAAGCTCCGGACCCTCAGTGCGGCAACGTCATCGTCCCCGCTGAGGTCCCGGTCCGGATCCCCGAGCCTCCGCGCCCCGACGACAACGTCCCCACGGAGGTCCCGGCCCAGCCTGTTCCCGTCCCTCGGTGTGGTGAAGTCGCCCATGCCGAGGCTCCAGCACCGCGGCGTCACGATGTTGGCGCCCGCGTTGAGGCCCAGCTACCAGCGCCACCGGAGTCCCTGGGGGAGGAATCCCCTGGACCGTCCGGACCACCACCTGAGCCAGAGCTTCCGCAACAGCTGCCGTTTCCCGAGCAGCCGTTTCCCGAGCAGCCGACTCCCGAGCAGCCGACTCCGGAGGTTCCCGAGCCGCAGCCGCCGCAGCAGCAGCAGCCCTCTCCGGAGGTTCCCGAGCCGCAGCCGCCGCAGCAGCAGCAGCCCTCTCCGGAGGTTCCCGAGCCGCCGCAGCAGCAGCAGCAGCCGTCTCCGGAGGTTCCCGAGCCGCCGCAGCCTTCGTCTCCCGAGCCGCAGCAGCCGCAGCCCTCGTCTCCCGAGCCGCAGCAGCCGCTGCTTTCGTCTCCAGCGCCACAGCAGCCGCTGCCTTCATCTCCAGCGCCGCAGCAGCCACTGCCTTTCGTCTCCAGACCCTCAGCAGCCGCTGCCTTTGTCCCCAGTGCCTCGGCGCCGCAGCCAAGCCACACGCGAGCTCAGCCCGCTCCTCTCCGGCCAATCCCAGCGCCTCGGCGTCGACTGCGAGGTGCACCCTCAGCCCCTCAGCGCACCGACGTGTCCGTCCCGGCTGAGGTGCCAGTTCCAGCCCCTTGGCGTCGTGTGCAAGGCGCCCACGTCGAGGCCCAGCGACTAGCACTACCGTGGCCAGAACTGCCACCGTGGCCCGAACCTCCAGAGCCGTTGGAGTGGCCTGGACCTCCGGATGGGTCAGAGTTCCCGAACCTGCCTTCGCCCCCAGAGCCGCAGCAACCGCTGCCTTCGTCTCCCGAGCCGCAGCAGCCGCTGCCTTCGTCTCCCGAGCCGCAGCAGCCGCTGCCTTCGTCTCCGGCGCCGCAGCAGCCGCTGCCTTCGTCTCCGGCGCCGCAGCAGCCGCTGCCTTCGTCCCCGGCGCCGCTGTCCACGTCACCTGAGCTGCAGCAGCCGCTGCCTGTCCCAGTCCCTCGGCGCCGCAACCAAGCTACGCGCGCTAAGGCCCAGCCCGCTCCTCTCCAGTCAGTCCCTCAGCCACCGGCGCCCTCAGTTCCTCAGCACCCAGAGCCAGAGCTTCCTCAGCAGCCTCCAGACCTCCCAGAGCCTCCTCAGCAGCCTCCAAACCTCCCAGAGCCTCCTCAGCAGCCTCCAGACCTCCCAGAGCCTCCTCATCAGCCTCCAGACCTCCCAGAGCTTCCTCAGCAGCCTCCAGACCTCCCAGAGCCTCCTCAGCAGCCTCCAGACCTCCCAGAGCCGCCGCCGCGACAGCCATCTCAGCTGCTGCCGCAGCCTCCAGGGTCAGTGCCGCAGCCGGGTCCTCTGGTGCCGCCTTTCAGGCCTTCGGCTCCAGAGCCTCTACGGCAGCCGTCTCAGCCGCCTCTGCCGCAGCTTCCCCGGCCGTCTCAGCCGCCTCTGCAGCAGCTTCCCCGGCCGTCTCAGCCGCCTCTGCAGCAGCTTCCCCGGCCGTCTCAGCAGCAAGAGCCACAGCAGCCAGCCCCTGAGTTCCCCAACCAGTCGCCGCCGAAGCGGCAGCCAGCAGACTTCCCCGACCAGCCACTTCAGCAGTCTCCTCTTGAGTGTCCCGAGCAGCCGCGCCCGCTGCTTCCCCGGCCGTCTCAGCAGCAGCCTCCCCGTCCGCCGGAACGGCCTCAGACTTTGTGTGCCCCAGAGGTTAACCTCCAGAGCGACCCAGAACTCTGCCCTGTTGGGGGTCATAAACTGAATTCCCACCCTCCCACCCTGGACTTTAGGTGTAACTCGTGGGCCGTCTGGAATCCGGCCTTGAGGGGGGGGGTCCTGTCATGAGTCCCTCTGGGGACTTCCTGCCAGAGGACTCTTATTTTGTTAAGACTTTCTTTACCCTGCGTTCTGGTCCCTGGTAGCTTTGTTAGTTATGTGTTTATTAGTTTCACCTGGGTTTGATTACCTTTTGTGTTTCCTCTATTTATACCTCCCCTCTTCCTTTGTCCTCTGCCGAAGCATTAGTTATTGTTATAGTTTAGTGTTGTTCGTATGCTGAAGTGTGTTTTGCATTGTGACCGTCTCACTCTGTCCTTTCGAGTCTACCGTGTAATCGGGTTCCCTAGTTTGGGATTGTCTTGAGCCCTGGATGTCCCAGGGGGGAAATAAAGCCTTAGTTTGTCCTGCATTTGGGTCCTCACCTCTCCTCCTTCACACCACTCCACCAACACCCCATGACAATGATTGTGTGCGTAAATGAGAAAATAAGTGCTTTACAAGAATAAGAGCATTTAATGTCCTTGCACAATAAATGGGAGTTTGGAGATGATAAATAATCAGGTATTAAATACGACCCTTAAGCTATCACTCACTGGAGAAATAGTGCTCAAGTACTCCTGCCCATAGTCAGTATTTAGTTAATCATAGTCATAGGTAGTGACACACAGATCAGTACCTATCTTAAGTAGTCTGAACAAAAACTGAATACTGTCACGCTGTTAGAGGAAGGATTTATTGCAGGACTTTTGGATTACGCTGTAGTAGCCTTAGATAGGTTTACTTAAAAACTACCAGCTGAGTGTATGTTTATGTTTCAACAGCCACTATAGTAAATGTTGCATGTAGATGTGAGGTATGTAGGAATGATATTGATGTTATGATATTATAAAAGGTCATGTTCTTTAATAGTTTGTTCCTTAATGATCTAATGTCAGGGATCATTATGGATAATATCAATAGTATGTATTGATTACGTATTGCACTCAAAAATCCAGTCAAGCTGGCTATGAACAACACCCCACCATAAAAATGCTCTCAAAAGGCACAGGGACTGCAACCTGAACCTCCCTCAGGGGCCTTGGAGCTGCATGTTTACAGGACAGAGTAAAGGAGTTATATGGAAAATTTTGTGATCCAAAAGGAGAGCAGGGTCAAACAGAATGAAGGGTGGGTGTCTGTGTATGTGTGGTGCTGTGTTTGTAAGCATATGTAAGAATAGAAAGCTATAGTTAATTCCCACATTAGTGCTTTAGATGAGATCACTGGTTTCTGTGTAAACTTAATATATCCTGATTTTTAACAACTTATTGTCATAGCCCAGCTTTGTGTAATAGCAGTTGTGTGTACATTGCTGTCTGTAGTTGAATCAGCACCTTTCTTAAGTAGTTTGAACAAAAACTGAATACTGTCATGCTGTTAGAGGAAGGCTTTATTGCAGGATTTAGGATTTACTTTATTTATTTTCAATCAGGATTTAGAGCATATCATAGTACAGAAACAGCACCGTTAACCAACAATCTTCTTTTAGCCTCAGATAATGGACTCGTTTCTATGCTTGTCCTGCTTGACCTTAGTGCTGCATTTGACACTATCAACCCCAGTATTGTATTACAGAAACTGGAGCATGTGATTGGTATCAGAGGAACAGCATTAAAATGGTTCCAATCTTATTTGAGTTGAGTCAGTGTGTAATGTTGCCAAAACAATGTCAGACGCCGTAGTTTTCTCTGGACCCCTCCCCAATCTGACCAGCGATGACATGTTTAGCCGATTATCGTCGTTCCGTCGCTGGCTGTCTAGGTGGTGTCCAGGAAACGATGTGGGCTTCATAGACAATTGGGCCATTTTCTGGGGAAAACCCGGTCTGGTAGCAAGAGACTGCATCCATCCCACTTTGAATGGTGCAGCCTTCATCTCTAAAAATCTGGCCGAGTTTATTAGCCGACCTAAAGTTTGACAATCCAGGGTGGGGACCGGGATGCAGAGACTCAGTCTAAAACGTCTCTCTGCAGTTTCCTTACAGTCGTCACCCCCCTCAAAACCCATAGAGATTGTGTCTGCCCCTCGAACATATAAATCAAATAAATCAGAAGTTAAGACAAGAGGAGTTATTCATAAAAACCTAATAAAAATTAAGACCACTCCTCTTATTGAACAGAAAAACAGAACAGTCAGATATGGATTATTAAATATCAGGTCTTTTTCATCTAAATCTCTGTTAGTAAATGATTTGATAACTGATCACCAAATTGACTTACTCTGTCTTACTGAAATCTGGCTGCAGCGAGATGAATATGTCAGTATGAATGAATCAACCCTCATAAAAATTGTCATGTTCATCAAAGCACAGGTCGAGGTGGAGGAGTAGCTGCAATCTTCCACTCAAACTTATTAAACTTTCATCCTTAGAACAGTTATAACTCATTTGAGAGCCTCACTCTTAGTCTCTCACATCCAAACTGGAAAACACAAAAACCAGTTCTACTTGTCATTGGGTACCGTCCACCTGTCCCTTACTCAGAGTTTTTAAGACTCTGATGGGTACTTCCTGTACTTCCTGTCTGATTTAGTGCTTAGTTCAGATAAAGTCATTATAGTGGGAGATTTTAACATTCATGTAGATGTTGAAAATAATAGTCTCAGCACTGCATTTAATTCTATATTAGATTCAATTGGTTTCACTCAAAATGTTTATAAACCCACCCACTGTTTCAATCACACCCTTGGTCTTGTGCTGACTTATGTATGGCATCAAAATTGAACATTTGTTAGTTTTTCCCCAAAAATCCTGTTTTGTCAGATCATTCTTTAATAACTTTTGAATTTAAGATAATGGATCATGCAGCATTTGGAAGAAAATTCCACTACAGCAGATGTTTATATGACAGTGCTATTTAAGAAACTGATTCCATCTTTATTTACATTTATGCCATGTGCCAACACAGTGGAGGGCAGCTGCCTCAATCCCACTCCCTACCAAATTGATCATATTGTTGACAGTGCTGTAACCTCACTGCATGACACTCTTGATACTGTGGCCCCTCTGAAAAAGAAGTTAGTGAATCAGAGGATATTAACACAAACCAGTTAACCAGACTTCAAGCATGTCTAACTGACATAAAGGTCTGGATGACCAGTAATCTTTTTGACCAGGGCATGTCCTTTAACTCACACATAAAACAAATCTCTAGAACTGCCTTCTTTCACCTGCGCAACATTGCCAAAATTAGGAACATCCTGTCTCAAAATGATGTAGAAAAACTAGTCCATGCATTTGTTACCTCAAGGCTAGATTACTGTAACTCATTACTTTCTGGATGTCCCAATATCTCCATAAAAAGCCTCCAATTAATCCAGAATGCTGCAGCCAGAGTCCTGACAGGAACTAGCAAGAGAGATCATATTTCTCCTATATTAGCTTCTCTTCATTGGCTCCCTGTAAAATACAGAATAGAATTTAAAATCCTTCTTCTCACATACAAATCCCTCATGATCAAGCTCCTTCATACCTTAAAGACCTCATAGTACCATTTCCAAAAGTAGAATAGGAGGCAGAGCCTTTAGCTATCAAGCTCCTCTTCTATAGAACCAACTCCCAGTCTGGGTTTAGGAGGCAGACACACTCTGTACTTTTAAGGCTAGACTTAAAACCTTCCTCTTTGACAAAGTGTATAGTTAGGGCTGGCTTCAGGTAACCCTGAACCATCCCTTAGTTATGCTGCTATAGGCCTAGACTGTCCGAGAACCATCGGTGCACTGAGCTCCCCTACTCTAACCCTCCCCTACCCTTCCCCTCTCTTCCTATCCTCCCCCCTCAAGTATATTCCACCACTGAATGTCACTAACCTTGTTACTCTCTCTCCCTCTCTCTCTCTCCCTCTCTCTGTACCTTCTGCAGGTGTCCCTGGTCCTGGAGCTGTTTATCGCTGATGTGCAGTTACTGGTCCCACCAACCTGCAGTGTCTATTTGTTGTTTATTGTTACTGTTCTTTTCTCTCTGCTCTATCCACTCACCCCAACCGGTCAAGGCAGATGGCGCCCAAACTGAGCCTGGTTCTGCTGGAGGTTTTTACTTCTGTTAAAGAGTTTTTCCTCTCCACTGTCACCAAGTGCTTGCTCATAAGGGATTTGTTGGGGGTTTTTTTTGCTTTTTGTAAAGTGCCTTGAGATGATTGTATTGTGATTTGACACTATACAAATAAAACAGAATTGAACTGAACATTAATAAAGTTTATTAAAACATTTATAAATTTATTAAAGAACTTGTGAGGATCACTTGCCTATGTCCACATCCAGCAGCCACAGAGCAACAGAGATGTATTTTAGACAAAACCCACTATCCATCTTTCTAGGGCAAAGTTGACCAACATGGTGAAGCATTACACAGCATTACTCAGTGATATCACTGTAAGTATTTTGATTTTAGGCATTTAATAGAAACCACTGGTGTGACAAGGCCTTAAGACACTGCTAATGCAAAGAGGAGATCAGGATCAACAACTTCAACAGCTGTCAACAACTTGAAAATCAAACAATATTCAACAAATAGATTAAATAAGATACCTCTTGCTGAAGATGACTCCCAGCAGCTGACTGGCAAAAGCAATGGCCACGAAGAGCAGCAGTGCTTTCCACATCCAAACTGGACCAAACCGACCACACACCAGCCATCGCAACATCCTGAGAAAAGTGGTGGAAGGGGAGAGGTCAGGATGGATAAACGGAGGAGGCCAGCACATGAGAGGAGTAAAGACAGAGTAAGGGTACATTAAATGATGGATCCAAGAGGGTAAGTGAGGGGGAAATCTGGCTGAATTGTAAAACAAACATGACTAAAGTATCATCAGAGACATTCAAAGATAAAATGATCTGCTGCTTTCCTAACATAATCTATACCATTACTGTTCAAACCTTTTCAGAGCTATAGCCTCTTTTCACATGATGTCAAGCAATATCCTTTGCCCCTCCCAGCAGTGTATCTTCACTTCTATTGGCCAGTAAAATCATGGAGTTCAGTCTAGAGCAGCTTCCGCAGACATGAATGGAAAGTTTATCACTGACATCTTAATCTAAACATGGCAAAGGCTATGCATTTTTGAACCATAAATAATAATAATATTAATAAATACTGTATACTTTTGAAGTGAAGGTATAATTCTCTTACCTTTATAAAGCTAACACTAGCTTTACTGTACCAGAATACACTATGAAGAAAACTAAATGTAAGCTTTCGTTTTAAAAAAAAAAAATTGATACTATAACAATCTTAAGAATTTTTCCTACAAATAGTTCATGTGTTTGTAAGGTGATTGTGAAGCTTGAATATGTTTTACTACTTAAAACTGTGAACCTTGGTGTTGTTGCTGCCTACAGACCTAGCTAAGAATAAGTCTTCTGGAGATGTGTTTTTCTATTCATAGAGCTTGTCCATTCCATCCCCACAAAACTACACAATATATATTTAAAATGGTCAATTGGCTTTTTTTAACACATATAGGTATTATTTTAATTGTTGGCTGTGACATCACTGCAAAAATGGTCTATGTACCAGCTCTGGAACGAGACATGTGGCTTAGAAAACATTAGGGCAATTTACCCTGTGGTTACTCTATCAATTGCTGTAGAGCAATATGGTTAGTGTAGGGCAATATTGATGTTCTTCTTAAGACAGTTTTGGGTTGTGTGAACTACAGACTAATGGGCAGTTGAGAGACAAGGTATGTGAAAACTTGCTGTGGTATTTGTCAAATACCACAAGGTCTGCTACAGCCTTAAAACCACAAGTTACACAGGTCTAAATGAAAAAGTCTTGAGGAAGGCATGTGTGCTGATATGCATTTTTTTTGGGCAGTTTTTTGCCTTTATTTGACAGGACAGTGGAGAGACACAGGAAACTAGGGCAAAGAGGAAGGAAAGACATGCAGGCATAGAGCCGGCGTCTCCTGCGTATGTGGACGGGCACACTACTGCTAAGCCACTTGCGGCCCCCATTGTGCCCACTTTTAGTAAAAACATTTACCTGACTGGATAAAGGAACAGCTGTCTCTAATGTAGACATATGGAAATGTTTGGTGTGTACCCTGCATACTGTTTGTTTATACTGTTGCCTTGAGAGAAATTTGTTAACTTAGGTCATGGCCTTGCAGAGAAGTTTGGCGAATGGTGTGCCACCAGCCCAGGATGTTCTTCTGGGTCTTCTCTCCAAGGGGCGGCACACTTTGGCATTGCAGTTCTTGAAGGAGGTGAGAAGGAGTCAACCACCTTGGCAGCACTTGTTACCAACCTGGGATGTTCAGTTTGTCCTTAATTAATTAATTACCTCTTTGCACCTCTGTTCCTTGCCATGTTGCGGCTTCTCTGCTGGAAGATGGTTTTCTTTTTGGCTATTGCCTCAGCAAAACCGGTGGGGAAGCTTCATATCCAAGCCCATGATGCTGGAGAACTGGAGGCTGCAAGGCTTCACAATATACGCCATGTGAGGATGCTTATATGGACTGTACTAGATCTTTTCACACCACAGACCGGCTTTTTGTGGCCTGTCGGGCAGCCACTTTGAGTAAGCCCCTGACAGAACAGCATCTGGTTTTGCTCTTTTATGAACATGTAGGCGTAGACTCACTTCCGAGGCTGGTGGTTCACTACCAGGAAATATTCATTTGTTGGCCTTGTTACAGGGACCTTCTTGCAGGAGGCATCTACAGCAACTGGCTGGGAATCTTTGACCTTTTCTAGATTTTATCATTTAAATGTGGCATCATCTTAAATGTCAGTCACCATTTTTGGCCATTATGGATGTCACCATGTTGCTTTTTTGGAGCCAGAAGTACCATATTTGGACAATAAGGCAGTGTCAGAGAATGTTTCCATGGCAATCACTAAGGCAATCAGCAGTGAGCCTGTTGAGCGTACATGCCCTTGGAGAGACTGGATAAAGCCACAACTGCTATAATCTGATCTGACCTTAGCCATAAGGCTTAGCCAGTGGTGTAGTCTAGTTTTTTGTAGTGAGTATACTGTGATTTCCCTCCCAGCTTCATACTCACCCATCCCAGAGCAACACCCCAAACACCACCATACTCACTAATGCATACTGTATGCATCTACATGTAATTGAGAGAACTCTGAAAGACTGTTTATGTGTTATCAACATGTTGATTTGGTTTTTAGCAGGTTATATCAGCTGGCAATATTCATTGCACATTTAGGGGTGCAAGTTGGAATAATTAACAATAAAGTAAAATTTAGGCTTATGGATAGCAGCACTAACAACATACATTTGTGCAGTTCTATCACCAACACTCATTCATCACAGAATAGTATAAACTATTATGCACTGAATTAGGAGGATAAAAAAAGTGCCTGGTAATCTACAAGACTTTCCATATTAGTTTCCAGATATGTTTGTACCCATGCCTCCTTGCTTGCATAGCAGAGCAATGGCTTGTCAGCAATGTTGTAAGGTAATTCCTTGGCTCAAAAACTCTTACCGGTGGCCCATTGATGCTGATCATCATCAAATTACATCAACAACAGTGTAGATCTTTTGTCTTTTGTCGGTGTATACATTGTTCATGAGACTGAAGCCCCTTTCATACTCAGCAGTGCTGCATGCATCATATGAGTGGTTTTAGGCTTTCAGGCTCACTGTCTGGGTGCTCAATGAAATCTCTCATACCATTAAGTGAAAGTGACTTTATATGGCCAAGTATGGTGAAAGTGACCCATGGTGACCCATACTCAGAATTTGTGCTCTGCATTTAACCCACCCAAATGCACACACACCTCAGTCATGGTATTGAAGGTGGACAGGGCACTGATTATTCACTCCGTGCCACCGACAATTCCTGCCAGACCTGAGACTCAAACCCTGCAATTTTCAGGTTACAAGTCCGGCTCCCTATCCATTAGGCCACGACTGCCCCCAGTCTGCTTGCTCTTCACAAAGATTGAACCACCTACACAGTCGTTTTACCCGCAGCTCACCATGCTGTATGCCAGGTGTTGATGGCTAGGTTCCTGTGTCCAGAACGCTGAGATCATGAATCATTTCACCTTCAAATGAGAGGCGCTTCTTCAAGTTGTTGATTAGACTTTGTAGGAACTGCTTTGCATTGATTGGTGTGAGCTTAACATTTGACTCCAGGGGAACTGATGCAAAATGTCCCAAAGCCTGTGCTGTCAGTGCCTTTTCATATTTCTCTCCTGGGGTGTCTTTAAATGATGCCAGCATTCTGATGGTTCACTTTATAAAATGGTCTGCTTTCAAGAGTGTGATTGAATGGGCCTGGGAATGGGCCTGAGACAGGTTTGCAAGTTCAGATAATGTATCGTAGATGAGTCCAAGATCACACAAAAATTCCTTGCTTTGCATACGATGTGCCAGATCTCTGTAAGTTTGTCTCTCTTTGCTGTTTCTTGTTTAGTCTCCTGCAGCATTTTCAAAGTGCCTGTTGAGTGCTTCATACAACCTCCACACAACCTTTACAGAACGGAAGCTGCTGGCCACTCATTGCCACTTCTCCATGAATGCTTTGAAGTGGTTGACTGCCTGAACCTCATCCACAGCATCAGATACAGCCAGTTCCACATGATGGTCCATGCAGTGCCTTGTAAAGAGGTTGGGGTACCTTGCAGTCAGCCTGGTGGCCACACCAGATTTCTTGCCTAGCATGACACTGGCTCCATCAGAAACAAAAGAGCCCCAGTTCTTTTGAAGCCACTTTTTACTGAAGCCTGCAGTGTCCAAACATCTATATCCTCTGCCCTTTGGCTCTCTAGCTCCAGGAATACAAATTCAGGAGTAGCTCCATCTACTGAGGCTTTCAAGTTGACAGTCATGGCAGATTTGTGGTTGAGAGATGTAGCCTCATCAATGAGAACAGACAACTTGCCTGAAGAAGACAATACTGTGAACTATTTTTTCTGCATCTCTTTTGCTATGTAAACAGTCTTATACTTGTATAGCGCTTTTCTACACTCGTGTACTCAAAGCGCTTTTAAATTATTTGTCCATTCACACACTCACTAACACAAACGCTCCCACATTCATGCACCGATGGAACAGCCACCAGGGACAACCAAGGACACTTCCTGTGGACCAGGGAAGCTAAGGATCGAATCACCAATCCTGTGGTTCATGGTTGACCTGCGCTACATCCTGAGCCACAGCCACCCCTATGTGGTCCACAATTTTTGTGCAACTATACCTTGAGTGCAGACTAGTGCCCATATTGACACCATTTGTTTCCTCAAGCTCAATAAGTCATGGTCAGTGAAAGGTTGGTTCATCTTTGCAATATAGTATGCTGTTCTGAATACAGCATCTGTCTCAGCCAACACATTTTCATCAAATTTCCAAGTAAATCCTGTCCACTCTTTTCAGTGAGCTCCTGGGCTATTTCATGTACCCTGGTCCTGGAGCTGGACCCAAACTGAGACCGGTTCTGCTGGAGGCTTTTTCTTCCGTTAAAGGGAGTTTTTCCTCTCTACTGTTGCTAAGTGCTTGCTCATAAGGGATTTGTTGGGTTTATTGTTTTTGTGAAGTGCCTTGAGATGATTGTATTGTGATTTGGCGCCATACAAATAAATTGAATTGAATTGAATTGGATGTCTCGTGTCTTCGTATCTTGTTCCTCAAAGAGGACAGAGATGTTGATCTGTGTGCATTTGAGGCATGGATCTTAAAGTATACCCACTCCTCACGTTATTCACGTCGGCAGCAATGACACCCGATTACGCCAATCGGAGGTCACTAAAATTAATGTTGAGTCGGTGTGTAACTTTGCTAAATTAATGTCGGACTCCGTAGTTTTCTCTGGACCCCTCCCCAATCTGACCAGCGATGACATGTTTAGCTGCATGTCATCGTTCCGTCGCTGGCTGTCTAGGTGGTGTCCAGCAAACGATGTGGGCTTCATAGACAATTGGGCCACTTTCTGGGGAAAACCCGGTCTGATAGCGAGAGATGGCATCCATCCCACTTTGAATGGTGCAGCTCTCATCTCTAGAGATTTGGCCGAGTTTATTAGCCGACCTAAAGCCTGACAATCCAGGGTGGGGACCGGGATACAGAGATTCAGTCTAAAACGCCTCTCTGCAGTTTCCTTAGAGCCGCCGCCCCCCTCAAACCACATAGAGACATATAAATCAAATAAATCAGAAGTTAACAGAAGAGGAGTTAACAGTCAGATGTGGATTAATAAATATCAGGTCTCTTTCATCTAAATCTCTGTTAGTAAATGATTTGATAACTGATCACCAAATTGACCTACTTTATCTTACTGAAACCTGGTTACAGCAAGATGAATATGTCAGTCTGAATGAATCAACCCCCCTCAGTCATAAAAATTATCATGTTCCTCGAAACACAGGTCGAGGTGGAGGAGTAGCTGCAATCTTCCACTCAAACTTAACAGCCTCAGCAGAAAATTCCACTACACCAGATGTTTATCCGACAACGCTGTTAATAAATTTAAGAAAATTATTCCATCTTTATTTACATCTATGCCAAGTATAAACATAGTGGAGGGCAGCTGCTTCAATCCCACTCCCTACCAAATTGATCATATTGTTGACAGCCCTGTAACCTCACTGCGTGAAACGCTTGATTCTGTGGCCCCACTGAAAAAGAAATTAGTGAATCAGAGAAGACTAGCCCCATGGTATAATTTACATATTCGTACCTTGAAGCAGGCATCACGAAGGCTGGAAAGGAAGTGGCGTTCCACAAACTTAGAGGAAATTTTTCTAGTCTGGAAAAACAGTCTAATAACATATAAAAAAGCTCTCCGTAAAGCCAGAACTGCATACTATTCATCACTAATAGAGGAAAATAAGAACAATCCCAGGTTTCTTTTCAGCACTGTAGCCAGGCTGACAAAAAGTCACAGCTCTGTTGAGCCCAGTGTTCCCTTAGCTCTCAGCAGTGATGAATTTATGAGTTTCTTTACAAATAAAATCACAACTATTAGAGATAAAATTCAGCAGATGCTTCCTATACCTGCAATAAATGAATCTTCTACTACAGTAGCTCTTGAATCATCTGTAGGACCTCAGTTATGTTTAGACTGCTTCTCTCCCATAGATCTCTCTGAATTTACATCAGTAGTTGCTTCATCGAAATCATCAACGTGTCTCTTAGACCCCATCCCGACTAGACTGCTTAAAGACACCCTGCCATTAATGAACTCATCTTTATTAGACTTGGTAAATTTATCTCTAGTATCAGGCTACGTACCACAGGCCTTTAAGACTGCAGTAATCAAACCTTTACTCAAAAAGCCTAGTCTTGATCCAGGAGTCTTGGCTAATTATAGACCAATATCCAACCTGCCATTTATTTCTAAAATCCTAGAAAAAGCTGTTGCTAAGCAGCTATCAGACCACTTACACAGGAATTAACTATTTGAAGATTTTCAAATGTGCTCTAAATGAGCTCTAAAAAAGATTTTTAGAGCACATCATAGTACAGAAACAGCACTGTTAAAAGTTACCAACGATCTTCTCTTAGTCTCAGATAATGGACTTGTTTCTATACTTGTCCTCCTAGACTTTAGTGCTGCATTCGACACCATTGACCACAACATCTTATTACAGAGACTGGAACATGTGACTGGTATCAGAGGAACAGCGTTAAAATGGTTCCAATACTATTTATCGGACAGATTCCAGTTTGTTCATGTCCATGATGAACCTTCCACACGAACAAAAGTTAGCTATGGAGTTCCACAAGGCTCTGTGCTAGGATCGATTCTGTTCACCCTGTACATGCTTCCTCTAGGCTATGTCATTAGGAAGCACTCTATTAATTACCACTGCTATGCAGATGACACTCAGTTGTATCTATCTATTAAACCTGTTAACACAAACCAGTTAACCAGACTTCAAGCCTGTCTAACTGACATAAAGGCTGGGATGACCAGTAACTTTTTAACTTTTAAAACAGAAGACATTATATTTGGGCCAAAAAATCTCAGAAATAACTTTTCTAAAATTATTGCTACTCTAGATGGCATAACCCTGGCCTCAAGCGCTACTACTCCAGTAACTCATTACTATCTGGATGTCCCAATATCTCAATAAAAAGCCTCCAATTAATCCAGAATGCCGCAGCCAGAGTCCTGACAGGAACTAGCAAGAGAGATCATATTTCTCCTATATTGGCTTCTCTTCATTGGCTCCCTGTAAAATATAGAATAGAATTTAAAATCCTTCTTCTCACTTACAAATCCCTTCATAATCAAGCTCCTTCATACCTTAAAGACCTCATAGTACCATATTATCCCAATAGACCACTTCGCTCTCAGAGTGCAGGTCTACTTGTGGTTCCCAGAGTTTCCAAAAGCAGACTGGGAGGCAGAGCCTTTAGTTATCAAGCTCCTCTCCTGTGGAACCAGCTCCCAGCCTGGGTTCAGGAGGCAGACACTCTCTGTACTTTTAAGGCTAGACTTAAAACCTTCTTCTTTGACAAAGCATATAGTTAGGGCTGGCTTCAGGAAACCCTGAACCATCCCTTAGTTATGCTGCTATAGGCCCAGACTGCCCGAGGACCATCGGTGCACTGAGCTCCCCTACCCTAACCGCTATACAAATAAAATTGAATTGAATTGAATTGAATCCTCAGATATGGACACACTTTTTTCTGTGAGGATACCAGTTGACTTTGTTGCACTGAAAACAGCACAACCTGGAAGTAAACAAAACTATGACTAATTAACATCATCAAATAAGTTTTGTATCTATATTAGCAATAATATCTGCTGAACAGGGCCACAATTTACTCAAATGTATTTAATAAACTGTTTACAATCTTCACCCCATGGCTAACATAAAAAGCATGTGAAAGGAGAAAAGTTTTGATAATTAACATTACCATAAAGTAATTTAGTTGTGTAAATGTTTTATATTAATGCACATTAAAGATAACCATGAATTAACTCTCATTTGCATAGTTAGACTGAATGACTGAATTTCAATTGTTTATATCAGCTTTGCATGTCTGCTGATATCTACCTAACTTTCTGTCCCTCCACTCTAACCAAGGATGCCTGTTTTTGAATTCCCTAGCCTGACTTTCTGTCCACAAGGCTGGCCAGGAGTTCTCAACTCTCTCATCTCTCATCTCTCATCTCAAGGAGATATAAATATTGCAGTCTGTTTACTACTGTACACAGACACACACAGTATAAGTTATCTCTCCTCTTCTCCAACATTAATTACTACACTAACACTGGTAGTGTTTCCCATACATGGATTATTTGAGGAGGTTCTATTACATATGCAAAGTCTGTTTAAAGATTCCATGCGAGGGAGCCCTCCGGCTTCTAGTATTAACGCTAAACATAAATTATATGTTTGTACTCACTAATGTTCACACCACTCTATTCTGGGTATAATATATATAAAAATAATAATCCTCTCTAAAGAAAATTTAAGTAAATATATGCAAATCCTCGTTTTCTCCAGTGTTTTACCACCTCAAGACGTTTTAATTAATGTAAAATACATGTTCTAACCTTGTTATATTTACTTGTTATATATTATATGTACTTGTTAAGTTGTGGCAGTTTTTTTTTTGTGGCAAAAAATGGTATAGAATCTCAGTATTTTTATCGTATTTAAGTTATAAATTCCAGCATAATTTCCAGTCCAGGGAAGTGCCACCACAAATAGTGTGGGAAACACTGTGTTAATGAAGTTAGTTAGGTCTACATACAATTAAAGATATCAACTGCTGTTACGTTAATGATTTGCGTTAGGTATATATATGCCACAGGTAACGTTTCGATAACATCAGCCTTATCTGGCTCATTTTCTGTAGTACTAGTTTCTCCTGCAGATGCAGTGTCACATGAAACGGCAATAACGGGAGTGTAATTTGAGTCTGCTTTTGTTTCATATCTCCTTTACTGATTTGCATAACTTGATTTCAAACTCGCGCCGAGAATGACCGCCAAGCTTGGTAGGTGACGTCAGATCCAGAGCACAGCAGGCTACGGAAGCATTAATAGCCCATATGTCATTAGTGTTCGAATTGAAGCAGCCGATTGGTCTGCACATCGCCGCTTCAAGTCAAACTCCTCGCAAGACAGATGTGTTTTATGTATTCATGAAAGTGTGAAAATTCTTTCACAAAACGATGTTGTTACGTATCCTCGCGCTTTTTAAAGTGGGTATATGGAAATCCTTGACCTTTTCTAGTGGATATATGACGTACACCTGCGTATCACGTAGAATACACTACTGGGCTTAGCCTAGGGCTAAATATCAATATATGTTATACACAATTAATTCTATGTATAAAATGGCGGATGTCGGCGATTTGTGCATGAGTTAAGCAACCGGTCAATCAAACATGTCAGTCATCCCCAAACAGTAGTGGAATGGGGCGACATGGATGAAAAGAGGCACCTGATTGGTCAGTTATTTACCTTAATATCTTGTGTTAGAGAGCTAATATTGACAAAAAAAGCCACAATGATTACTGTGGCAACAATAGTGTCTTAGTAACTGACGCTGATTTTGAATAGAAGTCAATGGGCTTGTTGGAGCTATCGGCTTGCTATGTCCACCCCTACTGCAGCAACTGGTTTAAGTTAATAACACACAAATCACTAATGTCTATAAACACGGCTATTAAACATTCACAGTACTGGTGTAAAAAGTATGTGAACCCTTAGATTTAATAACTAGTGATTGGCTTAACCTCCTTTGGCAGCAAAAACTTCAAGTAAGTACTTTCCAAAACTGCAGATCAGACCTGGACACTGTTCAGGAGGAATTATGAACCATTCTTCCACGCTCCAGCTCAGACATATTCTTAGGATGTCTAGTGTGAACCTTAGGCCATTCCACAACAGCTCCTGCATAGGGAAGTCTAATTTATATTAAAAATAAAGAAATTCATCATGACTGACATACTTACAAAGTTAAATCTAAAGGAACTGTGTATACCTATGTTACTTTTTAGCACACATTTTTATCTTTTTTTGCAAAACTTGGTTTAAATGTATAGTGTGTTTAGAAGGTCCATGTTATTGTATTTGTCCTCAGCAAGAGGTCACAAAAACAATTAAATCTAAAATTGTGCATACACGTATCAAATTAAAAAGAAAGGCTATAAATATATAAATGAAGTGAACATCAAACAGTATTTTCCATACAAATCTGCCTATCGAAGCTGTGTCCTCAGTTTCTGTCAACTCTTGTCAGATTTTTTAATAAATCTCATTAAATCAGGCAATAGCTACAGTATATCCCCTGAGGACTCCTTTTCGCCTCCCTGGCTGTGCTGATTGCAAAAATACCACACATACTCTGATAAAAGTTTTAAACTTTTTGATATTTTAGACAAACAATTTCAATATTCCTATGGTCACAGCTGGACCATGTCAACACCATCTCTCAGTTATGATAAGTGTTTTAAATGATAGCGGAATGAATTTAAAGAATTTAGTGAGTTTATTGAGACAGCTAGCAACTGAGGAAAAAACAGCTAGTTACAGTGTACAATACATGTTTTATTCCTGTCAAACGTCAACTCCGTCAGGTTCCATGTCTTATTTTTTAAATTTTAGAATATAAATTAGAGCCATGGTACCGCCACCAAATGTTTCTTTTGAATTATGATTGAAAAATTAATGATATGAAAAACTGAAAAATGAAGACTGCAAACTGTCTGCCAACAACATCTTCAATCTGCATCCAAAATTTCTGTCCATGCAAGCCCAAAACATATTATATGCATTTCACGGCCATGTTGCACGACTGCTTTTCTCTCAAGCCTCTTCTGATTGGGTGCCTTATCCATGCTTCACACACACACAGAGCAAAGTAGAAGAGGCAACCAAAGTTAAAGATGAAGTCATTACATGCAAAAAAAATAATGTTAAACTGTAAGTGGTTACACTCACACCAGTCCACAAAGCTGTCCACCACTGTCTGATATTTTATGTCTCCACTCTGAATACATCCCACAATAGCAGTTATCAGATAATTTCTGAAGATGGACTCTGTGTTGTATATTTAGTCTTAGGTGAACAGGGAGAAGAGGAAAGGAGGCAGGACTGTCCCCTGGGGCATTCCAGTGTTGCACAGGGTGTTGGACAGAGTCCATAATGTGTATGTACTGAATGCCGCCTGTTGGGTACTCAACCCAACCAAGGAAGTTTCCACCTGAATGTTTTTAAGTTTCTCTCCCAGGCTTGTTGTGTTATATGGTATATATTGTATTTCTCAATTATGTGTGCACATTACCATGTGACAAATTAACATATTTTAATGCTTTGTGATGATCAGGCCTTTTCTGTGGTGGTCCATGATACTCAGTATCATCACCATCATGGATATTTCCTGTCAGGAATGTCTCTGATATAGAAGTAATTGTTCTCATTAATGGGTGATCTTGATGTAGTTGATCGCCCCACTCCTGTGACTGACATTTTTTCCTTTTTAGCAGCTATTACGATGTTTGCCACAGCTCTTGTCACAGGTGAGACAGCATTCGTTTGCCACTGCCCAAGCCAACTCCTTTTTTTTTGGATATTCCTACAGTGAAGGTGCCAAATAAACCTGTTTTCTTTAGCTCCACTTCATTCATGAGGACTCCTGCCTCGCTGTCAGTGAAGTTAGTCAGTTTTCCTTAGCCTTTTTTCTTGTTAGCCTTATTCCATGTTGGTGGCATCAAAGCTCAATTCTCTTACTTTCAATACTCAATTCTTGAATTGACTTTTTATGTAAATTCATAGTATAGGCTACTGACTAAAACTATTAGTGGATTATGAAGTCAGTATTGATGTTTTGAAGCTCTCCAATCTGTTGAAATTTAAAACTAATAGTATCAGCTTATTTCTGACAAAGTTGAAAAAAAGTAGGAAGTTTAACTGTTTGTATGACAAAAGTAACCAAAAAAAAAAATCAAAGAATCTCCATTCACTTTGTTTATGTTGAAGAAGTTGAAGCTGAAATGTATAATAATAAATTATAATTGGCTTTTGTCTTATTATATAGTAATGTATAGTCAAATCGGCTATATTGCTTAATTTAAACAACTAGCTCATTAATTGATCGCTTAACAGCAAATATACTGACATGGAAAAACAGAAAACAAAATTAAACACACAACCTGCTAGTGCAGAGTGAAGATTTGACTTTCTTTCTGTCACTACACTGACAGTTTGGAGGTTCTGAAATGTTGGTTGGACAAAATTGACAATATGCAATGATCTGCAATACATTCTGACATTTTTTTAAGCACTGGCCTATTTTAGGAGTCTATTGTGTCTATACTGTATTGGTTGTCAGGCGTCCCCGCACAGTGGTTTTAAGATACACGGGTGGTGTGTGTGATGTGAAGGGGTGGTCCAAACAAGCATGAAGGACGCACAAATAGCTATGAATTCGTGTGTTTCGCCGTGCCCTGAAGGTGAAAACCATTGCGCACATTTTCTCTGATCACCGGGACATGTCATATAATCAGGAGGTAGAATCATTAAATAACATGAACATTTTCTGGTATGGCTGCGCAGTAAGAGTAGTGATCCATACTAAGAAACCAGCAGTGTGCTCCACCCCCATCACATTCTCCACCACAACACAAAGAAGCCTTTAGTTTACGACACGGAGATGGGCTGTATCAGTGTTCAATGCGTGTGAAGGCCCTCGTCAGTGCCTACACCCACACCTTCTCTTTCTCTGCAGGCTCACAGCCCAGCGCCGCATTAACCACATCACTGTCGAGGTAAACCACCTCCCTCTGAGTCTTCTCTGTCCCTTTTCTCCCACTCTCCACCTTCTGCTAGCTAGCTAACGTTACCTTGCTCTCCGTCTGAAAAGCATAGCTGGGACCCCGGACCGGTATCGGTGACGGTGCTGTTGTGCAGCTGCTGAGAGCTCGGAGCATCGCGAAGGCTGTCAGCTACAGCTGATCCCGCGCCGGTAGCTACACATCAGGCCATGCTCACCAAAACAGAGCCTGGATCAGGACTCAGGATGCAGATAGCTCCTCGAGTCCTACCGAGTCTTCAACCAAATATTCTTTCTTACGCTTTTTCTGCTGACGGCCTACACAGAAAGGCAGTGAGCTGAGTGCGCACAAACACAGAGAGACAGACAGACAGATAGACAGAGAGAGAGAGAGAGAGAAAGAGAGACAATGTGGACTACTTCCGGACACTTGCACAATAAAAGCGTTTTGACAGAAAGCAGGACAAAACAAACCACTGTCACACGACTGATCTAAAAGCAAAAGTTCAAACGCTATTTGCATTTACTTTTTGAATTTGACTTCCAAACATGAATGCCTTGTCCACGCTGGGAGAAATGTTACAGCACTAATTTAGTTACTATGTTACGATGTTGTTGGCTTATGTTTTAATCCATGCCTTGCTTTATTGTGCAACCGAAAAATGGAGAACCGAAACAAAAGGGTTACTAATTACAACCCGAGAACACACTAAGGAGACTCGCAGAGTGAACATCGATGGTTTTATGAATATTTCCCAAGGATAACTGCATTGTTGGACTAAAAATTGTCTTGTGTGTCGGGTTTAGCCGAGCTAGTGGGGTAAAGCAAAACTGTGGGCTATAAATTAAGGAGGCTAAATACCCGTTTGTTATGCAAGTATCCTAAATCAAACAAAGAACAGCCTACCTTTTCTCCAGTGATAGTATCTAAAAACGGTTTGCACCATTAAAATCGTAAGGCGATGCTCTTCCCAACAATGTAGAATACAGTTTTTCATAAAGACTACCGCATAATGATGTAAAATACAGCTACACCGTGTTTCAATGTGTTTATTTATTAGAGAGAGAGAAATCCACATTACTGCTGTTACCGTGTAGGCTAGGCCTAATTAAAGCAATGTGACTATCTTAGACTATTAACACCGACTATTTTAAAATAGACTAACGCTCTGCTCTCATAGTTATTGTCTTTAATAATTAGCAATCAATATTAGCCCCTTACAGCACATAGCCTATTTCCAGAGCCACAAGCCTATGTCGTCAGATTGAAAATGGGATCCTTCACAAGATGATTGGCATTATTCAGGAAACATAAAACACAAATTAGATAACAAAAGTGAAAAGCTGGGGCATGACATATCAGCTCAAGAGGCTGCGGGCATATAAAGTGGACCAATGATTTAGATTTTGAAGTGAGTTCCTTTATATAGCACTCACAAAGTTCTTCACATTATGACGAGTGGAATAAGGCTATTAGCTTAATTTATACCCACAGTATGAATAACCACATTTTCTGAAAATCTGATCCAAAAACAGTGCCAATGTGCCTCTACACTGCCAGGGAATGTAGGCCTGCTCTCAGTACTGAATGTCTAACTGCAAAATATGCTGGGAAAGGGAGCTGATTTACACTCTCTGTAGCCGCATGGCATATCATTTCCATACAAAAGTTCGCGTTTTTCAAGTGCCATGATTTAATTTGGAGGCAAAGTGGGTGCGTTTCCGGTGTTCACTTCTGTTAACTTGCTAAAGCAGATTGACTGACGTCATCCCAGGATGCCGTATCCTTTATCCATGTTCTAAGTCTATTTAATATTAGACTCTATTTACATTAATCAACAGGACAGTTGATAGTATGACGCAGCAGAAATATATCATTTGTCACATCAGTCCAGCTGGTCATACAGCTCCTTTTAGGATAGTATTTATTCTGGGTCAGTTCTGCACAAGACAGAACAGCATTATTGTCTTGTCAGTTTTGGACTGTAGATTTCCCTTTTCCATGCAAGTTCCGATCTTTGCTCAGAGAAGGCCAGAATTCACATTCAAGGTTTCTGTACTTTATTTATAACTGGTCACAACTGTATTTTAAAATATCTGCAGTGACATTTTGACTAGTAAGAATAGCTCAGGTTGGACTAGTCAGAATTCCAATTTCAAATATTTACAAACGTGAAAAGGCGCCCTCTAGTGGGTAGTGCAGTGGCGGTATTAATAGTATCCTGCATAGTTGGAGTTAAATTCAATTCAATTCAATTCACTTTATTTGTATTGCGCCAAATCACAACACAAATCATCTCAAGGCACTTTACAAAAACAAAAAACCCAACAAATCCCTTATGAGCAAGCACTTTGCGACAGTGGAGAGGAAAAACTCCCTTTAACGGAAGAAAAAACCTGCAGCAGCTCAGTTTGGCCGGCCATCTGCCTCGACCGGTTGCGTTATTTAGAGGGACAGACCACGCTGGAGTGAGCGCAATTGCATCTAAAATAGGCATAATAAGTAAATGATATTTTTGGTGTATGATAGACGAGCTACCGAGGGACGTTGATGTCGATATGTGCACAGAATTAGACGTCGCCAGTGTGACTGGCAAAATGTAATTATGGCTATCTTAACTAGTCATTGCAGAGAGACTATATGCTTCCCTTCTGAGTTAAAAGAAGATTTATTGGATAGTTTTTCTTTAGGGGGTTATATACAATCAGCAACAGTTTTTCAAGGTTGGATTTGGATTATATTTAGCTATGAGTAAAACTGTGGGTGCTCCACTGTTATTAGTGAGAAAGCAAATACAACTGCTGGACAACTTAAGATACAGAAACCTGATCAATACTGATTCAGAGTCAGTGTGTGTAGCAGGAGGCAGCTCTGGCTCTAAATTTAGAAGTAAAGCCTCTTAATCGGTTAACTGGTGTCTTTGTTAAGGAGGTAACACCAGCTGCTTCTGACCTGTCTCCTTGTCCTCCCTTCTAACCCATTTTCCACATGGACAAGTCCAGAAAATAGTACTGCGTACACAAGAGGATGCATGGTGTGTTGCTGCAGGTTTCATTGAAGTCTACTATATCTCACACACAATAGAGCCCCTGCAGTTTATAAAGAACACATTGGTGTGGATGATTCTGTCCTCTACATGTTTCACTGTCTTCTCTCATCTGGAAGAATCTGGAAGTTATGTGAGGATTATGTTTATTTGATTTTTTTCAGGGCATTCAATACCATCCAACCAATCATCCTCAGAGGCAAGCTCAAAGGGATGTGGGTAGACCCCTCCTTTATTTCCTGGATCACAGATTACCTGACAGAAAGGCCACAGTTCATCAGGCTGGGGAACTGCAGAGTAGAGTTCTGAGTAGCATAGGGGACTGTTTTGGCTTCATTCCTGTATGTACTGTACACAACAGACTTTATATACAATTCAGAAGTATGATACTGTGAGTGTTGCATGTATCACGACTGGACAGGAAGATGAGTACAAAGCCTAATAAAATCCTCCTGTGCCTAGACTCAAAAAAACTGCCTCCTACTGAACACCTCTAAAACCAAGGAGATAGTAATGGATTTTCAAAGGTCTAAGCAGTGGTGCTAGTCTACAGATATCTAGATGTGCACCTGGACTGGTCAGTGAACACTGACATTCTATGTCAAAAGGGGCAGAGATGACTTTTCCTCTTAAGTCGACTTAGGTCCTTAGACCTAGATGCAAGGCATATGTTTTACCAAACTAACTAGGCTATGGTGGAGAGATGCACACAGAAAACGGTAGAGGCTATCCTGGAATACACTGACCATCTCTTTCACAACATCCTGATGGACCAGAGAAGCAGCTACACTCACTGTGCTGCAGGACTGAATAATACAGGAGATCCTTTATCCCCACTGCCATCAGGATCTACAACACCTTAGACAATGGCAGATGACTAACCAACATGAACTGGACTGTTACTCTACTTTTATTTCTTATTTACTACTTTCAATACAAGTCTACCTGATTTCCCCTCTGGGATTAATAAAGTTTACCTTATCTCATCTCATGTAGTGAAGGAGGACAATGAGGATAGTTGGTGTGGGTGTGAAGGATACAGAGGATAGGGTTAAATTGAGGCAGATGATTCGCTGTGGTGACCCCTGAAGGGAGCAGCCGGAAGGAGAAGAAGACCTTATATCATCTCAGGGTCTTGGATATTAATGACTGGTGAAGAGGAAGTTATTCTGACTGGTCTACCACAGACAAGCCAGTCATCACCAAGAAGCCACAGGCTGCAGAACACAGTTTCAAATTTTCAGTGGCACATGCTGCTCTTATTTTTGTTTTGTTTTGTTTGTTCGTTGAGTCAATGCTTCACCCATACAGCAGGTTTTACATTCCTTTTTCTTAACCGCCCTCTCACTTTCTTCTCTCTTGGCTTTCACCTACTTACATTTTATACAATAAAGGAAATATAAGAACAAGGTGCACTTGAATTAACTGTATTGACTGACATTCAATGTGACCAGTGGAAATGTGTGTAGACTACCACTCTTAGCTGATTGCCTTAGTCTATCAGAGGCCAATTGATTGGCTGAGAATTTGTGAGCTCCCGCCATAGTCTTCTTCAGAGGTACAGATCTCTCGCCTGTGAAAACAGGGTCAGAGGGACTATCTGAATCTCTGCAAAAAAATTAGGCAAAACACGTCAAAAGATTTAGTTAAAACACTGCAAAAATAATTAAAATCTCTGAAAGGAGATAGTTAAATATATTTGAAAAATGTGTTTCTAAACCTTGTTGGCTCAGATTTGGAACAGTGACCCTTGAAGAACATGGCTGGGCACCTCTGCTGTAATATGTAATAACAGCACACTCCAAAGTCACTACTTGATTATTTACAACATTTGTACTGGACACTTTGGCACATGTATAATATATCACAAATATCAAACATACAAATGAAACCAATATAACATGACAACAGAGGATAAAATGTATCTTGTCACATACAAGGCATTATGGGCACAAACATATTAAAAACTACCCATGTGCCAGTAGTCTTTAGTAATATGTAAGAGGGTCAACTATGTACTGGCTGTGATATGTGACTGTTGACAGCATGTGCTGCATGTGAGGTGCAGATTGTCAGTCCAGGGTGTACTGCCTTCTACCCAAAAGAGACCTGGGATAGGCTCCAGCAGATCCCCGTGACCCTGGTTAAGGAATAAGCGGGTATAGAAAATGAATGTATGGAAAATAAATGATTTGCATTAACTAGTTTTTGTAAATATCAATCATTTTTAGGCTCTGTTTAAACAAGGAAATGTTTTTACTCTTGATAGTATTTGAGTATTTGAAGTGAGAGTTATGTTTTATTTGTTTTAGTTGCCTTACTTTTCTTTATGTTTCTGTGTTTGACAGCTACACCACATTGATGTGTCTGATATCAAAAATACTTCAATAATTGATATTTAAGTTTTCAAAATAAAATATAGGCTATTTAAAGCATATTTACACCATAATATTAGTTATATGTAACTGGTCTAAATAGGTTCTTCCCAGTGACAAATAGTTAACACTTTCCTTTTGATTGTACTCCCCTCTGGTGCCCTCACTCAGTAGTGTACTAGACTTTAACCTGGTTTAGTCAGGTTAATACTACAGGATCAGTCAAACAAGATTACTCCAAACTACTCGAATACATGCCTGCACAGTAAGCCAACAAGTGCTCCGGGTACCTGAGAATATAGGCTATCACAGGCTTTGCAGCCAGACACAAGCAGACCAGTGGCAACTAGGAATGCACTGCAAAAGCAGAAGAGATACATTCATATCCAGACTGCATCCACTTATGTGGTATTTACATCAATAAATTATGGGATGGGTAGCTGTGGGCTTTAAATACTGGATTCAAGAGTATTATAAAATGAGAAGTACCTTAGCATAAAGTAATATTTATACTGATGAGCAGTTTTCATTGCAGATATTCTTTGACATAGGACTTTTTAAATACAAAATGAAGACAGGCAGGATATTTTACTATGTAGGTCTTCTGTTAGGCCATCGTTCTGTTTGTGAATCGGCTATGACATTTCGTCGTATGGGCATAAGAGGCACTATTTGGTTTTATGTAAGACCATATTACTTTCATGTGGATGGGAGCTGTTGTTTTCTTTTTTTAATCTCCAGCACACGACCCCTTCCCCATCGTATCGCTACTTTTTAATGTTTAGTCTATGTGTCAAGTAGACTCACCTTCTGTTTCCAAAGGTAGTCGAAGTGGACTGTGTCAGTTCCAGACTCAGTCCGATCCCTGCCGTTGGTCCTACGGTTGCTCTCCTTCAAAGTTCCCACAACAGGTGGCTGATAAAGTCTGTCAAAGTCCCCTGCTTGTGGTTCACCCCCGGGAAGCAAGTACACACAGCATACCGTCACCTGCTACTGTCCCTGTTCCGTGCAGCACCTGCAGCGGGGATCACAAATCTCCTCGGGGGTTTAAAACCCGACGGCACCCCCACCCCCTGCCGAAAGGAACACTGATGTTTTGCGAGATTTTACCACCCCGTCAGGACCATGTGTCACTTTAATATTTTATCATGATCTTATCCTAACTATAACCATCACATAGAGAGCTTCTCTGCCTGCATAATCTATCAAAATACCCTTTAGGCCTATTTATGAGAACATGTGTTCTGTATGTGATGGCACCGCTTTTGGCTACATAATACCTGCTGTCCTTTGTTGGTAAATTTACTGCCTTAGCGTACGCTGTTCAATAGGACTGGTGAATTGGACCACTATAACGAGAAACTGTTCGAAGTTACTAGAAGACTGATTGAGAGTATCAGAGTTATCGTTAATAACATTAGCTACTTTATTTTGGGAGTAATGCATTAATATATTGCAGTAATTGATTATCTTTTCCCCGTAAGAGTATAATAACTCATTACTAATAAAATGTTTGTTACAATCTCAGTAACGCATATTAAAACAAGAATTTACCAACAGTTTACCAAGATATTTCAGCACCAGAGAAAAAAATAGTAAAATAGTAGGCTATGTCTTCCTCCTGTTGCTGTTCAGTGGTGGAGATGACTGTAAAGACGGACTCTACATTTGCGAGATGGACAGAGAGGTCTGCGATGGACTGGTGACCTGTCCAGGGTGTACCCCTGCCTTCCACCCGAGAGAGAGCTGAGATAGGCTCCAGCAGATCCCCGTGACCCTGGTTCAGGAAAAAACTGGTATAGAAAATGGATGGATGGATGGATGGATGGACAGAGAGGTGGACTGGCCGGTAGTAGTGCAGTGAAGCTGATGGCCGCAACGCATGTAGTCTCTAGTATTCTTTAGTATGATAATTTACCAACGTATTTTAAGATAGTTACACACTCCAATTAGACAGAAGAGCACACATTGTCACAACGCAACTGTGTTTGGGCCATACTGTTCAGGTAAACACCCATGCCTCGGTCAAGCTGGGGTGGGTCAAAAACTATTCCAAGGCCGCTTTTCAACCCCGATGGACATACTCCCACTATTTTCGCTTCGGCAGAGAAAAACACCCACGAACTTAATAGTCAAATGCCATGTGGGTGCGACACAGAAGAAGAACCTTAGCGAGAAATAGCACGACTTCCACTGGATGTATAATGGATGAATAGACCACATTTTAGCAGTTTACAAAGCCTAGTCCTACTTCTATGGTTATTTGGGGGAAAACAAATCCAAGTAGTGTAACGCATTGTGTACCGTCCACCTGTCCCTTACTCAGAGTTTTTAACTGAATTCCCTGACTTTCTGTCTGATTTAGTGCTTAGATCAGATAAAGTCATTATAGTGGGAGATTTTAACATTCATGTAGATGTTGAAAATAACAGCCTCAGCATTGCATTTAATTCTATATTAGATTCAATTGGTTTCATTCAAAATGTTAATAAACCCACCCACTGTTTCAATCACACCCTTGATCTTGTTCTGACCTATGGCATCGAAATTGAACAATCTAATAGTTTTTCCCCCAAATCCTGTTTTGTCAGATCATTCTTTAATAACTTTTGAATTTAAAATGATGGATCATGCAGCGTTTGGAAGAAAATTCCACTACAGCAGATGTTTATCCGACAACGCTGTTAATAAATTTAAGAAAATGATTCCATCTTTATTTACATCAATGCCAAGTATAAACATAGTGGAGGGCAGTTGCTTCAATCCCACTCCCTACCAAATTGATCATGTTGTTGACAGCGCTGTAACCTCACTGCGTGAAACGCTTGATTCTGTAGTCCCTCTGAAAAAGAAGTTAGTGAATCAGAGAAGACTAGCCCCATGGTATAATTTACATATTCGTACCTTAAAGCAGGCATCACGAAGGCTGGAAAGGAAGTGGCGTTCCACAAACTTAGTGGAAATTTTTCTAGCCTGGAAAAACAGTCTACTAACATATAAAAAAGCTCTCCGTAAAGCCAGAACTGCATACTATTCATCACTAATAGAGGAAAATAAGAACAATCCCAGGTTTCTTTTCAGCACTGTAGCCAGGCTGACAAAAAGTCACAGCTCTGTTGAGCCCAGTGTTCCCTTAGCTCTCAGCAGTGATGAATTTATGAGTTTCTTTACAAATAAAATCACAACTATTAGAGATAAAATTCAGCAGATGCTTCCTATACCTGCAATAAATGAATCTTCTACTACAGTAGCTCTTGAATCATCTGTAGGACCTCAGTTATGTTTAGACTGCTTCTCTCCCATAGATCTCTCTGAATTTACATCAGTAGTTGCTTCATCGAAATCATCAACGTGTCTCTTAGACCCCATCCCGACTAGACTGCTTAAAGACACCCTGCCATTAATTAACTCATCTTTATTGGACTTGGTAAATTTATCTCTAGTATCAGGCTACGTACCACAGGCCTTTAAGACTGCAGTAATCAAACCTTTACTCAAAAAGCCTAGTCTTGATCCAGGAGTCTTGGCTAATTATAGACCAATATCCAACCTGCCATTTATTTCTAAAATCCTAGAAAAAGCTGTTGCTAAGCAGCTATCAGACCACTTACACAGGAATGAACTATTTGAAGATTTTCAATCAGGATTTAGAGCACATCATAGTACAGAAACAGCACTGTTGAAAGTTACCAACGATCTTCTCTTAGCCTCAGATAATGGACTTGTTTCTATACTTGTCCTCCTAGACCTTAGTGCTGCATTCGACAAAATTAGGAACATCCTGTCTCAAAATGATGCAGAAAAACTAGTCCATGCATTTGTTACCTCAAGGCTAGATTACTGTAACTCATTACTATCTGGATGTCCCAATATCTCCATAAAAAGCCTCCAATTAATCCAGAATGCCACAGCCAGAGTCCTGACAGGAACTAGCAGGAGAGATCATATTTCTCCTATATTGGCTTCTCTTCATTGGCTCCCTGTAAAATATAGAATAGAATTTAAAATTCTTCTTCTCACATACAAATCCCTTCATAATCAAGCTCCTTCATACCTTAAAGACCTCATAGTACCATATTATCCCAATAGACCACTTCGCTCTCAGAGTGCAGGTCTACTTGTGGTTCCCAGAGTTTCCAAAAGCAGAATGGGAGGCAGAGCCTTTAGTTATCAAGCTCCTCTCCTATGGAACCAGCTCCCAGCCTGGGTTCAGGAGGCAGACACTCTCTATACTTTTAAGGCTAGACTTAAAACCTTCCTCTTTGACAAAGCATATAGTTAGGGCTGGCTTCAGGCAACCCTGAACCATCCCTTAGTTATGCTGCTATAGGCCTAGACTGCCCGAGGACCATTGGTGCACTGAGCTCCCCTACCCTAACCCCCCCCCCCTCTCCCTTCCCCTCCCCTCTCTTCTCTCCTCCCACCTCATGTATATTCCACCATTGAATCTTACTAACCTTGTGTTCTCTCTCTCCCCTAGTTTGTGCTCTCTCCCTTTCTCTCTATTCTCTCTGTACCTTCTGCAGGTGTCCCTGGTCCTGGAGCTGTATATCGCTGATGTGCAGTTACTGGCCCCACCAACCTGCAGTGTCTATTTGTTGTTTATTGTTGCTGTTCTTTTCTCTCTGCTCTATCCACTCACCCCAACTGGTCGAGGCAGATGGCCGCCCAAACTGAGCCCGGTTCTGCTGGAGGTTTTTTTCTTCCGTTAAAGGGAGTTTTTTCCTCTCCACTGTCGCCAAGTGCTTGCTCATAAGGGAATTGTTGGGTTTTTAGTTTTAGTTTTTGTAAAGTGTTGAGATGATTTGTATTGTGATTTGGCGCTATACAAATAAAATTGAATTGAATTGAATTGAATTACAATTCAGAGAAAAATATTTTAATGTAAACCTGTAATGAAAGTAAATAGTAATATATGTCATATATTTTACTCTACCAGATCGAGAAGGTGAGCTATGTAGTTACATTACCTTGAAAAGCGTGAATCATTTTTATGTGGAAATTTAGAAATAGAGAATCGTGAAATCATCTTTGTGGACAGGACAACACTTTATATAGTATGAAATCTTCGGAGAAGACGCTGTAGACCTCGTGGCGCAACGGTAGCGCGTCTGACTCCAGATCAGAAGGTTGCGTGTTCAAATCACGTCGGGGTCAGTCTGTTTTCATCCTGCTGGTTTTTGTGTCGTTTGCATCTGCAAAACCTACATGTAGCCTACAGGACGTGGTGATTGAAAGGGGAACTGTATCCTATCCGTTACTCGCACGACTCTATCGTTGGGATTAATACCCAATGAGACTGGGAAATTTTTTAACTTTTTATATTTGCAGTGGTGAAAGAAGTGTTCATATTAAAAGGAGAAAGAAAATATTACATTCCCCTAGGTCTATAATATTCAGAGCTTTAAGTAGGCGAAAATATCACCAAAAACGTGAATATCAGGTAAAAAAAGCATAAATGAAAAATATTCAAATATTATTTGAATCTGTGGTATTTTTTTATGTGTTGTATGTACTTTTATGCTTTACATATTTATTTACTTTTTTAATTTCCAACACTGTGTGATGGACTGGTGACCTGTCCAGGGTGTACCCCTGCCTTCCACCCAAAGTGAGCTGGGATAGGCTCCAGCAGATCCCGGTGACCCTGGTTAAGGAATAAGCTGGTATAGAAAATGAATGGATGGAAAATAAATGATTTGCATTAACTAGTTTTTGTAAATATCAATCATTGTTAGGCTCTGTTTAAATAAGGAAATGTTTTTACTCTTGATAGTATTTGAGTATTTGAAGTGAGAGTTATGTTCTATAAGTTTTAGTTGCCTAACTTTTCTTTATGTTTCTGTGTTTGACAGCTATACCACACTGATGTGTCTGATATCAAAAATATGTCTCAAAGTGAACTGGATATATAAATGTATAACAGAAGTACTTCAATAATTGATATTTAAGTTTTCAGGTATAGGTAATGGCTGGATGGGATTTCTAAAAATATTACTTTTTCTTGTGTGTGTGTCTATTTCCCCACTAAATCTTCATTTTTTTGTAGGCTATGATTGCCCAAAAACACAATTAATTAAATCAAATCAAATCAAATCAAATGTATTATATTAATAGGGATGCAGCTAGTGGAAAATGAATCAAAATGACTTCATTTCAATTGTGTAATCTATAACAATATAACATAAATTTACTTAGAAATTTATGTAAAGAAAAATGTATTATTATTCAAAGAAACGAATATGAATAAAAATTAATAAAAATTTAAGTACTGTACATGTATCCTAGACTTGTCTAAATCATTATTTAGCATCTCTTCGATTTCTGTATCTAGCAATAATGAAATGTGTTATATAGCTTATGTTCTGCGCTTTATTACAAAATAAACTCATAGTTTTACAGAAACAAATACACATCAGTTGTTCGGTCTCCAGCCAACCAATGTAATATGAAAATGATGAACAAAGTAATATTCATTTATAATCCCTTCGATTCCCCCTTGGAGAATTAGCAATAATGACAATATTTAAAGCACAAAGGGTAAACCCAAAGATAGATAAATGTCAACATGTTCACCTGTGCAGTGATGATAAAGGTAAATATCATAATAATGATGGCAGACTTAATGGTGACGATAGTCCCTTTAATTTCATCTTCAGGAAGTCATAGTATGTTGTAGTCCAGTTTATTGCTGAAAAGGAAAGGAAGACAGACTGTAGTTTACACACGGCAAAACTCTCCCTACATGGGTGTCATTAATAAGTTAACCCAAAAACATTTGGGGCATAAATGGTTTTAGGCATAAAAATAGTTCCAAGTAGCTGATTCTGCAAGACTTTTCCCTCCAATACATTTGTATTTGTAAGATATTGTAAGCATCAAACAATCAAGATCTACATTTTACTTCAAATGTCACTGAAATCGGTCGTGGTCCAACCAGGCATTAACTACTTTTTGCATTTTTCCTCTTATACTGAGATACAGTGTTGTTGAATACCTTCAGCCCTAACCCGAACCATAACCCTAGTTTATGCAGTGACCAACATAAATGTAAAACAGGGCTGACAACTGAAAATACAAAGTGCAGGATTTGTAGGTAATTTTTTCTATGTAGGGGCAGTATGGTGGTTTAGTGGTTTCCACTGTTGCCTCACAAGAAGGTCCCTGGTTTGAAACCAGGGAGGGGCCTTTCTGTGTGGACTTTGCATGTTCTCCCTGTACCTGCGTGGGTTTTATCCAGGGTACACCGGTTGATTGGTGACTCTAAATTGCCCATAAGAGTGAGTGTGTGTGGTTGTTTGTCTCTATGTGGCCCTGCGATGGACTGTCCAAGGTCACCCCTGCCTTTCACCCAAAAAGAGCTGGGATAGATGCCAAAATAGGAATAAGCGGGTATACATAATGGATGGACAAATGTTTTCTAAGTAAATAATACTAGAATGCATATGTTGTATAATAGATAATATATTTTGTTAAGCCCTGTGATGGACTGGTGAAATCATCAACAACATTAGTAACAACTCACGTGTCCTGTTTACTACAGTGAGTAGGTTAACAAACCCTCCATCTCCATTGCCACTGGAACTAATTTCAACATCTAAATGTAATGAATTTGCATTATTTTTACAATTATATATATTATATTTACAAGATTCAGGGTATTAAACAAACAATAAATTGCACAAGGCAGATACCAACTCTGCAGCCATCCAGGAAACACTTGGTAGAACTGACACACTTTACACCAGTAAATGACATAACAGTTGAAGAGATCATCTCCAGTCTGAGCTCATCCACCTGTTGCCTTGATGTTTTACCCACTAAATTTCTGAAATCAGTACTAAGCAGTTTGTTACCACAACTCACAAAATTAGTTAATAACTCATTACAGTCTGGAACATTTCCAAGGGCCTTGAAAATTGCTGTCATCAAGCCTCTCCTGAAGAAGAGCAGTCTTGATGCTATGGTACTGAACAACTACCGGTCCATATCAAACCTGCCGTTTTTAGGCAAAATCATTGAAAAAGTTGTTTACCAACAACTTACTGATTTTCTCATGCTAAACAACTGCTTTGATGATTTTCAGTCAGGTTTTAGGCCCCATCACAGCACTGAAACTGCCCTCATCAAGGTGACAAATGACATTCGGCTGAACACCGACGCTGGCAAAGTCTCTGTCTTAGTACTGCTGGATCTAAGTGCTGCTTTTGACACAGTGGGCCATGTGATCCTGTTACAAAGGTTAGAGGACTGGATAGACATCTCTGGTACTGCCCTTAAATGGTTTAAGTCCTATCTTGAAGACAGGAAGTATTTCATTGAAGTTGGTAACTGTGTCTCAGACCAAATGGCGTTGACATGTGGGGTCCCCCGGGGTCCATCTTGGGACCCCTTTTGTTCAATCTTTACATGTTTCCTTTAGGCCAGTTAATATGCAGCAATAATGTGTCCTACCATAACTATGCAGATGACACTCAGATTTACATTTCACTCACAGCTGGTGAATATGGACCAGTCGATTCACTGTGCAGCTGTATTGAACAGATCACTCTGTGGATGCAAAACAACTCTCTCCAAATAAACAGTGACAACACTGAAATAATCATCTTTGGGCCTCAGAAACAAAGAGAAAGTGTCACCTCGAGTCTCTTTCTCTAAAATTTAAAAATCAAGTTAGAAATCCAGGGGTAATCATGGACTCAGACTTGAATTTTAACAGCCACATTAAATTGATAACATTGTCAGCATTTTACCATCTCAAAACCATTGCCAGAATCAAAGGGATCATGTCTAAACCAGACTTGGAAAGACTCATCCATACTTTTATCTATATCAGGTTAGATTACTGTAATGGCCTGTTCACGGGTCTCTCAAAACGAGCTGTAAGACAGCTACAGTACATTCAGAATGCTGCTGCTCGGGTCCTGACTAGAACCAGGAAGTACAACCACATTACTCCTGTTCTCAGATCTCTGCACTGGCTTCCTGTCTCTCAGAGAATAGACTTTAAAACAGCACTGCTTGTGTATAAGTCTCTTCATAGCTCAGCACCACATTACATCTCTGACATGTTGATGCCATATGAACCATCTCGAACTCTGAGAACATCAGGGACAGGCCTTCTGCTTGTGCCCAGAGTCAGGACTAAACAGGGAGAAGCAGCGTTTCAGTTATATGCAGCTAAAACCTGGAATAGTCTTCCTGATGATGTTAGACAAGCCTCATCTCTGGCAATGTTTAAGTCCAAGCTAAAAACCTTTTTTTTTAGTGTGGCATGTAACATATGACCTGACTAGACCTGACAGTGTTTTATCCAAACTGATTTATCTGCACTCAGTTTCCTCTAATATAAAATTTTAATTAATGTTAATTGTTTTATTTATTGTTTTGTTTTGTTTTTTAAAACTGTTTTGTCACTACTTTTGTCCAGTTGGGGGAGACAATCGGACTCACGGTCAGTACTCTAAGTTGATTAGGTTAGGAACCTTCGATCTAAAGCCAATTGGGTCAGGGACTCAGGGGTTAGGAACCCAGGCGCTTTAGTGTTATCCTTGGAATACGGGTCTGAACAGCTGTAGACTTAAACAAGGGGTTTGGAACCTCCAGCTGTAGTCTACTCGATCCTAGACATAAGAGTCCGGGACTCAGGATCGTCTCCGCAGATAGTTCATGTTGAGGTCCTTTTAGTCCGTCAGGGATGGGACAAACGGAAAGTAGGGGACCCACAAATATGGGTCAGCGTGGTCTGATAGTCGATATCATAAGGGGCAAATATGGTGACAAAGCGGTGGCATGCCTTTCATTTTTATTCTTGCTTATGTATTTTTAACCTGTCTTTAATTTCTGTAAAGCACTTTGAATTACTCTGTGTATGAATTGTGCTATATAAATAAACTTGCCTTGCCTTGCCTTGCCTTGGTGACCTGTCCAGGGTGTACCCCTGCCTTTCACCCAAAAAGAGCTGGGATAGGCTCCAGCAGATCCCCATGACCCCAATTAGGAATAAGCAGGTCTAGATACTAAATGAATGAATGAATGAATGAATGTGTTGTTCACTGACATACTTGGAAAGTCGGAAATATGTTAATCAGTAAAATGTGCACAGGCAAGATATGTTTTCTGCCAAAATATGCAATATAACAAAATTTTCATATGTACTGACTACAGTATATTAAGCTATATACTATGGTTATGTTTAGCCAATCATACAAATTTAAATTTTCTACAAAAGATTTGCTGTTGCAAATTATAGGACATGGGTTTGTGATCTCTTAATATTATGGAATTTCCATTTCCATTTCCATTCATGTTGAATTGAATTTGATTTTAACATGTGGTAGGTTCTCTGACTACTCTGTCTTCCTCCCACACTCCAAAGTCATGTCAGTTTAGGGTTAGGTTAATTGGCAATTTTAAAATGCCCACAGTTGTGAATGTCTCTATGTGTCAGCCCTGTGACGAACTAGTGATCTGTCCAGGGTGTACCCTGGCTCTTGCCCAGTGTCAGCTGGGATTGGGTCCAGCCCCCTGTGACCATTGATTTTCCAGGATAAATGGTAAATGATGGATGGATGTGACAGGTTTGTAGTTGGAACAAAAAATGTCAGTCTAGTTTGTTTCTAGCGTGAGTTCTGGTCTCACCTCCTTGCTGGAGCATGTGCCACAGATACATCCAAACAGTCCATTGATCATTTGAATGAGACAGAGAACAACCTCCAAACATGCTGCCACTAGCAGAGTGGAGAACAGTCCCACATTGAATTCGACAACATTGTCAGGAATTTCACACCATTTCCACATTTCCTTATTAGTCAGGTAGCTCCCATCACTGTAGTGGAACGAAAATGACATGTCAGTGATAATATTTTATATAACAATACTTACCACGATACTAAACCTCGCAACAAATCCAAATAATGGAATATTAAACCTATGATATGTCCATGAGCACTGACTGTGCTGTACCTGTTTTCAAAGGGCCTACCCCATTGTGCAATGGGGTTGTTTACATTTCTCCAGCGACACAATGGCCCATTAGCAAGGCCCAGGGAAGCGACACTTAGACTGAACAGTGCCCCTACCACACCAACTGTGGCAAAACCAATAGACAAGAACATCTGCATGGAGAGCAAACAGTGGAGTCAGCACAATCAACATTTTGGAGATAGTTGTAAAGTCAGAAGTTTTCAGAAGCATTTTTTTATGCCAGTTTAGCTCAATTATACATTCTAGACAAGCTGTACTTTATGAAGTGCCTCTATTAACAAGGGTGTACAGCTATAAATGTGCATTAATGCCTAAATTATTTCTAAAAAGAATAAAAGTGGGCCAAGCACAGAACCTTGGGTACTCCATCAACAAAGTACACTACTTGAACTGAGCCCATTAACTTTCACATTCTGATACCTGATAGATGACTAGTTAGAAAAGGTTGGCAGATCCATTGCAAGAAAAGAGCATCAAAATTTCAGTGTCCATATACATACACACTCACCCCACAGCGGTTGGCGCAACACTTGTTAGCACTAGTCAGATGAATGTGGATGGCAGGAATGAGAACCTGTCAACAGAAACCGAGAGGCAGAGAAAACACAAAAGAAACAAGAGAGAAATATGACAGTGAATATCATAAACAGGCAAATGTGCAAATGCCAGAAAGACATGTCAACATCGATAAGAGGAATGGATAAGCAAGGAGGTATCAGATTTCCGGAGTGATCAGAAAATTTGGAACTGGTTCTAAACTGGAACCGGGTCTTGATTCCCATCCCTAACCTATATGGACCTTGACTGAACTAAGCTTCAAAAGTTGCTCTACCCATTTGAATTACATTTAACTTCAAAATGAATCCCTCTAATGCTAATTCATTGCTGTGATTTGGACCAGTTTAACACCTTCGGAAGCCTTGCAACACTAAATTAAATCGCACTTAATGAAACTAATTGTAATCTAATCCAATGTACTTACCAGGATTCCTCCTCCTATCAGACCTCCCATATATTTGACCTCTGGAGTGAGCTGTTCCTGTCCATCCATATCTGCAGCTGCATACTTTGTATCAAAGCCAGGGAAGAAAAGCATGATGTTGCAAATGACTGACACTACAGAGAGGATATAGAGGGGTATAGCAACAAATTTAGAACATGCTCCTGTACACATGATGATTGCAGATGGACGTTTTAAAAAGTAAAAAAGGTTTTTATGTCCCAACCAAAGTGATCACATAAAATAAAAAAGGATTGATTGTTAGCTACCACACATCAAATGCAACTTCAAATATCAGATGACAGAGAAGGGAAAAGGAAAAACTGTTTCAATATATAGTAGGTTTTTAAGGGCTGAAAGGTGGGGCTAGAGGAGATAAGGACATCCAGTCTGATTATCAGCCCCTTTATGAGCCTGACTTTATGTCATGGGAGTGTGTGTTTGTGTGTATGTTCCCATGAAAAACACCAAAGCATTTGGTTTGTGCTGTGCACATATTTTTTATGAATATTTTTACATTCATGAAAAATATTACAGATCGGAGTAATAAGTGAAATCTTATTACGTGTATTTTGCCTGTCGTGGTCTGCTCATCTGCACCTTCAGGTTCTCTGACTCTTGTTCTTAGTGGAATCATTTTCTTTTAACCTTAACATGATTTTAAATCAGAACACAATCACAGAACACTGATTAAAACTGTCAGCTTGTAGAAGTGTGTGTGTATTATTTGATTACCTTAGCAGTGAATTACTGTACCATTCAAATGTGCCGGAAGTGTACAATTGGACTCTAACCTCTATCTGTCATGGATGTGCACACATGCACACGTCTGTACAGCTATTTTTGTGGAGACATTCCATGACCTGATTCATTCAATAACCCTAATCTTTAACGGCCAAAACTGCTAGGTAGGGCTTAAGTTAAGGTTACTTTATAACACTGTTTCATAAAATAACCTTTATACTGTAGTAAATAAATTAATAATTAACTGCCTTTTACATGTTACAACTTCATTATTGGGTTATTCTTTGACAGAATTTCTTGTAATCATTATTAATCTACTACAGAGTTTGAAAAGATGAATATTCTTGTTTTAAATTTTACAATACATCTTTTACCTCAAGCTATACTTCACCTCCCCATGACAATCATAGGGAATCTTGAATCTTCATACAAAGCAATAATAAAATGCATGAACATAGAATTAATTTATTAACAGGAACATCTACAAATTCCCTTTTTATAAATTTTGCATATCTGTCTCTATACAAGCTCCTAAGAAATTTGTTGGATTTCTCCAAATTATTACTAAATATAGATTACATAACAGTGTAACAGGTGGATTTTATGAGCTTTTATTGTCCCTGAGGTCATTAGTGCTTTATTAGTGGTGTTATATACTGTCCATATCTACTGTTTTTGCCTAGTACCGCCACTCTGATAGTACTGAGCCACACACAAGACACCCCTGCAAACCTGGTATGACATCATATACAAGATCAGAAATAGAAGTAAAATACTTTGTCAGAAAACATTTTGGACATTGCTGGACACAATAATTTACATTTCTTCATTATCATATGGTTGTGCAACATGAGACATAGCACTCCTGTCCTGATGACACAAACTCTATTAGAACATCAGCTGTTCAAAGGTATAAACTGTATGTGTATCTTTAAAAAAGAAAAGCTTTAGCTTAGAGAGATGCAGAAATATTTTAAACAAAACTAACATATGGCAAAAATAACAGCAGCATTTGAGTTCTGCAGCATTAAAAGCACAGTGTTTAGACAGATCCCAGCAATGCTGTCTAAAATTAATACTCATGGCGTTATCTGCTAAGTGATATTTTAGTTATTTTAGTCATTACAGATCCTGGCTATTTATTTCATATAAATATTGCCATCAGTCATCATGTCAGTGATTGGACTGACCTTAAAACACATAAACATAAATGTTGCAAATTTCTTCTGTTCCACATTACTGAACAGTTCAAACTGTCCTGTTGCCACTGGATATATTTATTCATACCAGTGGGGTCTTAGCCAAGGGAATAGCAGGCATTCTGTTGGCAGTGATTTATACATGTACATTTGTGAACTTTATGTAGTCTAAGCTTCTTCAGTCTAGTCATTAAACATGTGAACTTGTTTAGTGTTGTGTAGTTCTGTGGTATGTAGCACCATGATCCTGGAGGAATGCTGTCTCAGTTCACTTTGTAAACAGAAAACAAATATGAATCACATGTCTTGGTTTGGAAATCAACAAACTAGACAAATTTGCTTCTCCTGAAGAAAAAAGAATCAGTAATGGGACCTTCTGTTGCTTCAAGGATCATATTCCAGTATATGTGTGGCATGGGTCCTCATTTATATTGCTGTTGATCAGGTTCTAGCTTAATTAAATGCTGATGACCAGACAGTTTCACCTGACACACAGGGCTTACTGTTACACTTGGTTCTGGAATAGGATTGGAGAGAAAATATAGAGCAAGAACACTGACAGTCAAACTTTTAAAATTTTTTTCAGTGACAACCTTCTGATTTTCAGTCAACATCTGCGGCGCAGACACTGAAGTGGTGCCAGCCTACAAATGGAATCTACATGTGCATCTGGACTCGTCACTGAACACAGACATTCTATGTCAAAAAGGGCAGAGATGACTTTTCCTCCTAAGTCGACTTAGGTCCTTAGACCTAGATGCTGCATATGTTTTACCAAATTATGGCAGCAAGTCTGCTGTTTTATGCTGCAGTCTACTGGGGAAGCAGCACAAAGCAGAAGGATGCAAGGCAGCTGGACAAACTGGTGCAAAAACCCACTTCAGTGACTGTAGTCACTTCAGGCTGGACTCACTGAAGGCTGTGGTGGAGAGATGCACACAGAAAAAGGTAGAGGCTATCCAGGAATACACTGACCATCTCGTTCACAACATCCTGATGGACCAGAGAAGCAGCTGCAGTGGACGACTCACCTCACTGTGCTGCAGGACTGAATGATACAGGAGATCCTTCATCCCCACTGGCATCAGGCTCTACAACACCTTAGCCAACATGAACTAGACTATTACTGACTACTTTTGTTTTTTATTTACTTATTTATTATTTATTTAGAGGAGAGAGAAAAGAACAGCAACAATAAACAACAAATAGACACTGCAGGTTGGTGGGGCCAGTAACTGCAGATCAGCGATATACAGCTCCAGGACCAGGGACACCAGCAGAAGGTACAGAGAGAGAACATAGAGAGAGGGAGAGAGCACAAACTAGTGGAGAGAGAGAGCACAAGGTTAGTGACATTCAATGGTCGAATATACATGTGGGGGGGTGTCCCCGGTCCCACAGATGTGCAGTTACTGGCCCCACCAACCTGCAGTGTGTATTTGTTGTTTATTGTTGCTGTTCTTTTCTCTCTGCTCTATCCACTCACCCCAACCGGTCAAGGCAGATGGCTGCCCAAACTGAGCCCAGTTCTGCTGGAGGTTTTTTCTTCTGTTAAAGGGAGTTTTTCCTCCCCATTGTTACCAAGTGCTTGCTCATAAGGGATTTGTTAGGTTTTTTGTTTTTGTAAAATGCCTTGAGATGATTTGTATTGTCTCTGGGATTAATAAAGTTGTTTTATCTCATTTTCTCAATCCTTTCACATTTGAAAATAAATGTGTAGTTTATTTGAAAAATTAAAAAACAAGGACGTGAAAGGGAAAAATATATTATTAATAATAAAAATTAATATTATTATTAAATGCACTTAAATGACACTCACTTAATTTGAAGTTCAATTATGATGACTGTACCTTGAGGGGAACTATATTTGTGCAGTGTGGAACAGTACAGTACTGTGTGGAAATCCCATTCTGAGTGCAGTGACATACAGGTCAGTTACAGAGCAACTTGACAACAGCTGAATTATGTTTCTGCTGTAAATATACACATACACTGAATAAAAAAATGTACAACACAACAGCTCCCTTTAAGTCTTTACATAAGGACTATGGTTCACACCTTGTTACAGGGATGTAGACATGAATACAAGCAAGAAGAGTTATACCAACATCCTGTTGATTCACAGAACTTTAGTTTGCAGCTGTAACAGTTAATGACAGTTGTATCATTTATAACTTTGGAACTTTGGAATTCTTTGTTTTATCTTGTGTAGCCAGATTGTTGTCTGTTATCTATGGAGATGATGGCACTACGTCAAACCACATCAATTATATCGTAAAAGTCCACCTAATGTCATTACATTCACCGAGTTACATAACCCTGTACTCTCCCCAGGGTTGGCCTGTCAGGTTCTGAGAACTCTAAACGGAGGTCCATGTCCCGGTATGATGACATCAGCAGTGCGCAGTGCGTCTTGGCGACTGACCTCCTGCACTGCGACGTTCATACTCAGATTCCTCCAGCTTTCTTCGTCCAAGTGGCATTCAAATAAGTCCCCTGCAACAAGCACTGTACCTGCTGAGGTTCCCTTTACCTGAACGCCAACATCTTGTCCTGTGTGGCCAGGAGTGGGGACTACATATACCTGTGTGATTAAAAAAAGACACTATCATAGTCTTAGGAACAAACAGCTAAACAACATGTGGATGCTGAGCTCCATCACGGTCCTCTTTTTACTGCAGTCCTTATTTACCAACTTTTTCCGAAGCGAAAAGGCATCTATTAACTTCATGAAGGTGCATCACCTAAGCTTTTGCCCCATAGTTTGTTTTACTGGAAAACAGCAGACCCGAAAGGGTGTTGCTTCTAGAGCTGCAGTGTTTGCTGAGGCACTTACGTGTTCATCGATGGTGTACGCCTGTCCGTCTGCCAGCTTGTTGGCCCTGTATGTGTCCCCTACGCTGATATCATACCCTACAAAAAGCAGTGCCGATGGAAACAAACCCACATTTCCTATGTGGTCCGAGTGTCCGTGAGTCCCCACGACCACGTTAATGTCTCCCGGTTCTAGGCCTCTTTCTTTCAGTGTCGTCAGGAGAAAAGCACGGTCCCACGGTCCTCCGGTGTCTACGAGAATGGTCTTGGGTCCTGTGATGAGGGTGATAGTCCCGTCGGCTTTAAAGGTCCCGTCGGTTTGTGGGACACAGTAGCCGACTTTAAGGACGGACACAGAGTACGGGTGACCAGGGAAGTGAAGCTGGGACTCTGGCAGAGAGGCTGTTTTAAAGTGCCCCAACATAACTTCACTTTCTGCCTCGATCATGTCTGCAGCGATCACAGGAAACCAACTGCACAGTCCAAAGTGTCATAACAGAGGCATACTGCCCTCTGCTGTGTCAGAGGTGTACCGGCATCGGCATCGGCGTCTTCTTCTTCTTTTTCTTCTGTCTAATGGCGGTTTTGCAAGCCAGCTACAGTGCATTTTTTTGCCACGCGCTAGCTTACATAGGCAATCACTTCAAGATAAGTTTATCTCTTTTAAATTCTATTCGTCATTTCTTTAATAAATCTAATAACATTATTTTTTACTTCATAAGAATGACTTCCTCTTATACTATCCTATCTATAAATTCAATTCAGATTAACCATTGCAATATAGTTTTTCTACATTAACATCAACATTATTTTCAACAGTAAAAATATCAAATACACAATACTTATTGTAAAATTAAAGCCACAAACTGTAATTTACGATTTTGAAATTGGTGCAGTCAATTGCAACACAAACTAAATTTCAAAAATGGAATGAGGCAGTCTCAAAACACTAATAATATCCATTAAAATTCACAATAATATAATAAATGATAGAAGAAATTCATAATTCTCATTAAAATGTACTGTATTGATCATTTGAAAATGTAGATTATCCTCTAGATGCAGTAGAAACAGTTATACAATATATTTACTAATATAATAGTTATATTGAATGCAGAGGCAAGGTGATAACTAACTAATTACTTGTTTTTTTTTCTTTCAGTTTTATTTGCAACTGATCACATTTATAGAGTTCACACAGTTCCGACTCTATATTAGCACAACAGATAATCTCACATTCATAGCAGTGTCTTTATTTTTTAATTATTTGCCATGAACAAATAATTCCACTTCATTCCGCCATGGAGTGTGCTAAAAATATAAGTCACAGAATGACTTATGAGAATGAATGAGCCTTTTGCAACTACATAGGGGGCAAGACTCCTTTCACAGAGGCCATGCTGTGCCACCATATCTCTACAGTAGCCCAGAATGGACAAAACATTGTCTCTGTAGGCTTTAGACAGGGAATAGCATTAGAATTAGAATAGCCTAGAAACAAGTGGGGTAATGTGTGAGGGGTTGCTCAGAAGGTTGTATTCTGCAATCTCACCACTAAATGCCACTCAATCTTTCACATTTTACACAATGCACCTTTAATAGGCTTTAATTTTTTTTCTTTTCAAATTTTGCTTAGAGCAATTGCGGTGCGTCGGGGGAGGCAATCCGCTCGAGGCGAGGGCCACTTATCGCCGCTTGCGGCTATATATTTTTTTCTTTTCAAATTTTGCTTAGAGCAATTTCAATTCCACCTAGTGAAATCAAAGTAGCTAATTTTAGTAATACAACACAAAATTGTGCAAAATAACTATACATACTTGAATAGAATTTAGCTACATCACACTGCTTCAGTACAATTGGGGAAGACTTTTTTGCAGACTGATCCATTCTTGGCAATAATTTACAGCATTTAAGCTCTCTAACACTAAACACTTTTGCCTCTCATGGATAAACACAGCCATTTCTTTCTGCATCCATCTGACCACCAACTTACACATTCAGTTTGAAACAAAACAGTAGCTATTGTATTAAAGTCATCAATAAATGAATTTTGAGCAGTATGTGTTAAAAGATCATCAAAATATCCAGGTTGCTACAGCACCACAAGACCAGACCAGGTGCCACTCCTGTCAGCTAAGAACAGGAAACTGAGGCTACACAGCACAAGTTCACCAAAATAGGATAAGAGAAGATTGGAAAAATGTTGCCTGGTCTGGTGAGTCTCAATTTCAGCTGCAACATTCAGATGGTAGGGTCAGAATTTTGCCTCAACTATATGAACGCATGGATCCATTCTGCCTTGTATCAATGATTTCGGCTGCTGGTGGTGGTGTAATGGTGTGGGGGATATTTGCAGCAATGTGTGATGCTGCCATGTCAATATGGACCAAAATCTCTGAGGAATGTTTCCAACACCTTGTTGAATCTATGCCATGGTGAATTAAGACACTTCTGAAGGCAAAGGAGGGTCCAACCAGAGGCGTTGGAACAGAACAGGCAAATTGGAGAAAAGCTCAGGAAAGGGGGGCCCCCTATTGGTTGGTAAAAACAATGAAAACTCCAACACTCAAGTCTAACTTATAATATCAAGATAATGAAAAATGATCATTTTAGGGGTATTAAAATGTTTGGTTGTTGCACTCATTTTATATGAGGTATTAACTACTGATTGACTTCATGAAAGCCTTGTTTATCTGAACGATAGTGTAACATTATGTCTAGTGATTAATTATACTCTTAATTTCTCACGTGTAAAGATTAATTAACTTCTACTGGCACTAGTACCCCATCAGCATTCTGCCAGCACCTAGAAGGGTCCCTTGAAACGATAGCAAGCCTATCTGATGAAGTTATCTATAGAAAGTGTCAGGAGCAAGATACTAACTACTGTCAGATACTGTGAAAATGAAGCGCACATATAAATCTGGACATCAGAAGGACAAGAAAAAGAGAGAAGAGGAAGAGAAACGACATCAGGATAGTGGTGAGTAAATGGAATAAATGAGAAATATTAGACTGACTTTACTATACTTACTGTGCTGGAAAAAATATGTTAGCTAGGTAGATAGCTCATGTTAGGTCGGTTCCTTAAAGGTGATTTGGGGTCTTATTGTAGGTTTATGCCATCAGAATTATGTACATATTCTTTCTTCTTCTTATTCATTTTGCTTCTCTTGGGAGCATAGGGCCTCAACAACACTCCTCCAGCGAACTCGATTCTGGGCATCTCTCTTCAACTGAGCCCATGTCCATCCGGCTGCCTTCATCTCTCGCTCAGTGCAGGGTCTCCACGTCTCCCTTGGCCTGCCTACTTTCCTCTTTCCCTGTGGGTTCCACTCCAGCGCCTGCCTTGTGACATTATCCGGGCTCTTGCGCAGAGTGTGGCCTATCCAGCCCCATTTTCTCTTTCGGATCTCTTGGTTAATGGGGGTCTGCCTTGCTCTTTCCCACAGGGTGGTATTAGAGATCCTTTCTGGCCATCTAATGCGTAGGATAGTGCAAAGGCATCTATTGATGAACACCTGTAGTTTGGTGGTTGTTGTCTTGGTCAGTCTCCAGGTTTCTGAACCGTACAGTAAAACTGCTTTCACACTGGTGTTGAAGATGCAGATTTTTGTCTGTCTGGAAAGTGCGGTAGATTTCCAGATGGGCCGCAGGGTATTGAAGGCATGCCTAGCTTTATTGATGCAGCTTTTGATGTCCTCGTCTGCTCCTCCATCCTTGCTCACCACACTGCCCAGGTAGACAAACTTGTCAACATCACTAATACAGGATCCTTGAAGTTGGATTTGATCTTGCTGCTTGTTGTTTATTCGTATGGTCTCTGTCTTTTTGATATTGATTTTAAGTCCAACTTTGTCTGCTTCCTCTGCGAGTCTATTCAGTTTCTGCTGTGCGTCTTGTTGTCGGGTGAGACAGTAGGCTGACGTCATCCACGAAGTCGAGGTCTTCAAGCTGCTTGGTGAAGGTCCATCGAATTCCTGTGTTGGCGTTCTTGGTGGAATTCTTCATGATCCAGTCCACTACTAGAAAGAAGATGGTCGGTGACAGCAAGCAGCCCTGCCTCATTCCAGTCTTAACCTCAAAGGGCTCCGTCAGTTTGCCTCTGTGGATAATGTGGCATGTGGAACTGGCGTACAGTTGCTGGATGATAGCAATGAACTTGGGTGGGATCCCATAGTGTGACATGAGATTCCAGACAACCTCCCGGTCCACACTGTCAAAGGCCTTCTCGAAGTCCACGAAGACTAAGTAGAGTGGAGATTGCCATTCAAGGGACTGCTCTATAATAATACGCAGAGTGGCAATATGGTCGATACACGACTTGTCTTGCCGAAAGCCTGCCTGTTCGTCTCTTAATCTCTTGTCTAGAGCCTCCTTCAGTCTCTCTAGCATGATGCGCGTCAAGATCTTGCTGGGAACAGACAGGAGCATGATACCTCGCCAATTGTTGCAGCTGGATAAGTCACCTTTCTTGGGGAGCTTGACGAGGTGCCCCTGTCTCCATTCATCAGGTACTTGTTCCTGTGTCCAGACTTTCTGTAACAGAGGGAGGAGCATGTTGGTTGTTGTGGGGACATCGGCTTTCAGGGCTTCTGGGGGTATGCAGTCTGGGCCTGCTGCTTTGCCTGCTTTAATATTCTTCACTGCCTTGATAATCTCTGCTTTAGTGGGAGGGTTGGTTTTTACGTCTAGAAGGCTGTCTGCTGGTCGTATAGTGGAGGGCTGTTCTGGTGGAGGTCTGTTCAAGATTTCTGTGAAGTGCTGGGCCCATCGTTCCCTCTCCTGGCTTTCAGTTGTGATGGTTTTCCCGTCTTTGTCTTTCACAGGGCACATTGGTTGCGTGTTCTTGCCTGCAAGAGTCCTGGTAATTTCGTACAACCTCTTCATATCTCTCTTACCTACTGCTGTTTCTGCCTCCTCCGTTAGATCATGAATGAATTTCCTCTTGTCTGCTCTGGCACCCTTCTTCACTTTTTTGTTTATTTCCAAGTACTTTGCCTGAAGATCTCTTTTCTCCTGCTGGTCATGACTGTGGTTGATCCTCTGTTTCAGTACTTTCCTCTCCTCCACGAGGTCCCAGGTGTCTGCTGTCAGCCACTCCTTATGCTCTCTTTTCTTCTTTCCCAGGACTTCTTGGCAGGCGTCTGTCCAGATCTTTTTAATCTCCTGCCAGTGTTCTTCTATCGTCATCTCCTCAGCCAGGTCTGCTAGTGCCTCAAAGCGGTTTTTCAGGCTGCATTGATACGCTATAGTTTTTCTGGTGTCCTTCAGGCATTGGACGTTATACGCTATAGTTTTTCTGGTGTCCTTCAGGCATTGGACGTTATACTTGAAGGAGAATCTCTGTGCTCGGTCCTTGTGGGCTCTCAGTTTCAACTTCACGGTAGCCTGTACTAAGTGGTGATCCGATGCAGCGTCTGCTCCACGCTTCACCGTCACATCTAGAAGGCTTCTTCTCCACTTGCGACCGATGGTGATGTGGTCTATCTGATTCTCTGTTTTTCCATCAGGGGATGTCCAGGTCTTCCTATGGATGCTTCTGTGGGGGAAAATGGTGCCTCCAATGACCAAGTCATTGAAAGCACAGAAACAGTTCCCCGTTGTCATTCATGTCTCCGATGCCATGCTTGCCCATGATGAACTCTTTATCGGTGTTGTCGTTGCCTACTTTGGCATTCAGGTCCTCCATCAATATCTTGAGGTCTCTTCTGTGCGCTTTGTCAATGGTAGTTTGTAAAGCACTGTAGAAGTCGTTTTTCTCTTCTTCCTCTGCAGTGTTGGTGGGGGCATAACACTGTATGATGGTGACGTTTCTTCCCTTTGCTTTGAATCGTGCTGTCAGTATCCTTGCAGAGACAGGCTCCCACCCTATCAGTGCCTTGGCAGCGTCTGATGTCATGAGCAGTCCAACTCCCTGTACGTGTTCTTCCTTTGGCCCAGAATAAATGATGGTTTCTCCACTTCCCAGTTTGATCTGTCCATTTCCATTCCATCTGGTTTCGCACAACCCTAAAATTTGGAGCCCATATCGTTTCATCTCTTTTGCTACTTGTGCTGTCTTGCCGCTTTCGTACATAGTACGGATGTTCCAGGTTCCGATCTTAGTTTTAGTCTTGACTGTCAGAAGATTGGTCGGCGCACTGGCTTCCCAAAGGCTTTCACCAGCTCGCGTCATGAGCTCTTCTGGAGAGAAATCCACCCCAGCTAAGCTTCTTTTCGGTTACGTTGCTGCGGTTTCTGTAACAAACTTGTTTTTTACAGGAGTGGGTTGTTAGCCCCCAGCCCAACCCCCAACCTGGAGGGCCAGTGGACTGCTCTTCGTCTGGCCTCTATCCTTCGACCTGTCTGGCCTGGGAGACCCTACCAGGAGCACACAGCTCCAGCCAGCATAGCTCACAGGGTTGTCGAGGCACTCAAGCCCCCCCACCACGGCAAGGTGGCAGTCCATGGGGAGGATGTACATATTGGTGATATACAGTGGGTACGGAAAGTATTCAGACCCCTTTAAATTTTTCACTCTTTGTGTCATTGCAGCCATTTGCCAAAATCAAAAAAGTTCATTTTATTTCTCATTAATGTACACTCAGCACCCCATCTTGACAGAAAAACACAGAAATGTAGAAATTTTTGCTAATTTATTAAAAAAGAAAAACTGAAATATCACATGGTCATAAGTATTCAGACCCTGTGCTCAGTATTGAGTAGAAGCACCCTTTTGAGCTAGTACAGCCATGAGTCTTCTTGGCAATGATGCAACAAGTTTTTCACACCTGGATTTGGGGATCCTCTGCCATTCTTCCTTGCAGATCCTCTCCAGTTCTGTCAGGTTGGATGGTGAACGTTGGTGGACAGCCATTTTCAGGTCTCTCCAGAGATGCTCAATTGGGTTTAGGTCAGGGCTCTGGCTGGGCCAGTCAAGAACGGTCACAGAGTTGTTCCGAAGCCACTCCTTTGTTATTTTAGCTGTGTGCTTAGGGTCATTGTCCTGTTGAAAGGTGAACCTTCGGCCCAGTCTGAGGTCCTGAGCACTCTGGAAGAGGTTTTCTTCCAGGATATCTCTGTACTTGGCCGCATTCATCTTTCCTTCAGTTGCAACCAGTTGTCCTGTCCCTGCAGCTGAAAAACACCCCCACAACATGATGCTCCCACCACCATGTTTCACTGTAGGGATTGTATTGGGCAGGTGATGAGCAGTGCCTGGTTTTCTCCACACATACCGCTTAGAATTAACGCCAAAAAGTTCAATCTTGGTCTCATCAGACCAGAGAATCTTATTTCTCATAGTCTGGGAGTCCTTCATGTGTTTTTTGGCAAACTCTATGCAGGCTTTCATGTGTCTTGCACTGAGGAGAGGCTTCCGTCGGGCCACTCTGCCATAAAGCCCCGACTGGTGGAGGGCTGCAGTGATAGTTGACTTTGTGGAACTTTCTCCCATCTCCCTACTGCATCTCTGGAGCTCAGCCACAGTGATCTTTGGGTTCTTCTTTACCTCTCTCACCAAGGCTTTTCTCCCACGATCGCTCAGTTTGGCTGGATGGCCAGGTCTAGGAAGAGTTCTGGTCGTCCCAAACTTTTTCCATTTGAGGATTATGGAGGCCACTGTGCTCTTAGGAACCTTGAGTGCTGCAGAAATTCTTTTGTAACCTTGGCCAGATCTGTGCCTTGCCACAATTCTGTCTCTGAGCTCCTTGGGCAGTTCCTTCGACCTCATGATTCTCATTTGCTCTGACATGCACTGTGAGCTGTAAGGTCTTATATAGACAGGTGTGTGCCTTTCCTAATCAAGTCCAATCAGTTTAATTAAACACAGCTGGACTCCAATGAAGGAGCAGAACCATCTCAAGGAGGATCAGAAGAAATGGACAGCATGTGAGTTAAATATGAGTGTCACTGCAAAGGGTCTGAATACTTATGACCATGTGATATTTCAGTTTTTCTTTTTTGATAAATTTGCAAAAATTTCTACATTTCTGTGTTTTTCTGTCAAGATGGGGTGCTGAGTGTACATTAATGAGAAATAAAATGAACTTTTTTGATTTTGGCAAATGGCTGCAATGACACAAAGAGTGAAAAATTTAAAGGGGTCTAAATACTTTCCGTACCCCCTGTATATATATAATTGAGATGCATGATATATGCTACTATTGCACTAACAAACAATACTAAATAAATACTAAATAAACTAGCATGCTTTGGCCCTAGTGAAGACCCTTGCTTTGGGGCCCTCTAAGTTCTTGAAACGCCACTGGGTCCAACTCGGTGCTAGCAAAGTGTACCTAACAAAGTGAGTGTATGTCCTCTAGGACTACAAAGATAGGAAATTATGCTAAATGACTGGACTAATTAACAAGGTCAGGAGGATGCGAAATCTTTCCAAATGGACTGTTGAGAACATCATAAAATTAATTATAGTAGCTTTTGTTGGATATATTAAGACACAAAATATAGGAGTGAATAAATAGTGCCCTACTGTTTCCAGGTCATGTGCTCCACCATGAATTCTCCCTAGTCAACCTAAGTAAACCTTGAATTAATTGAAAAGAAATAGGAAAATGACTCCCACATCAATCTATGAAATATGCATAGATCATTACTACAACAAAAGAATTAATGAAATATTAACATCCCTTAAGGCAAATGAATAAAAATAGCCTTAGAATTAATTTTCTATAGGTTGCTGCTCATGAGAGGCTGATGTTGCTGCAGAATAGTCTTTAATGGTGGAGGTAATTACTGAACCTATTCCAATAAGCAAATCTGAAATTAAGCCAGGACGCCGACACTCCAGCTCAGTTGGTGGCGGTAATGCACCATCAGTCAGACTGCGAAGTGCCAATAAAAAAAGGAAGCAAGAAGAAGTAGGGCAACGTCACGTCTAATCTCGACAATGGCGGAAAAAGCTGTGTTAGATAAAGGGTTGTCTTTTATGGATCCCTTTAAAGGGTTTTTGTTGACATATTTTATGCCAGAATCGTGTTACGATGAGTTTTTTCTCAGTTTCAACTTTTTGGATGGTAAGAGGCTCATTTTCGTCGATTTTTGCTTGCTCGGTGACCAAAAAGACAGTTGGAAGATGTAATATTGACGTTTTTGGATTATTAAATAATCAAAATAAATAATTTGGGTTTTCGGTGTGTAGGTGGTTTAGTTACTTATATGATCGCAAAATTCAAAAAGCTTAACTCTAGGCTTAGGTTAACTCCAAATGAGCAACATGTTTTATATAAAATATCTTCTCTCACCACTTTTTAGCTGGAAATGTCAATGTTGGGATAGATAGCTCTATCTATCGATAGACAGTCGGGACACGTGGGTCAAAGTCGTTTCTTACCTTCATTTGAACTGCAAAGCTTAAAGCAGGTGGACTAGGGTACAACTTTAGACGAGAACGACGTGATATTTTAGATAATTCAAAATAAAGTGCTTCCCAGTACGTAACAAATACTTTAAATATACTGCAAACCGACTCGTGTTTCTGTGTGTATGCTGCTATATGAACTATGTACGATCTAATCTGTGTTTATTGCATTTTTTATTATTTGTCTTTTGTATCAGTACCATGTCTGAAGATTATAGTGAGCAAAGGCCTTGGGATCGGTATCATTCTGGGATCAGTGATGGGTAAAATTCCCTCACCTCTGTCTTTCTCTCATGATGTAGTTTTAGTTTGCATGTTTATTATTTGGAATAAAGTCTAGTCACTGTTGTTTTAGCCTACATTTAGGCAGTCTTTTTTAATTTATCAGGACTTATGTAGCTTTAAAGTTTAAAATTTACATAGAAAGTTGATAATTAAGCATGTGTACAAAACATATCCATAGCATTTGCTTTGAACATCAAGTCAAGTTTTGTGCTTGTTGAAATGTAAACCTGTGTACTTTCTAGTTATACACTGTTTACACCTTTACTTCCTCATTTACAGTAAAGCTGCCTCAGATCATAAAGCTGATGGGAGCAAAGAGCGCCGAGGGGCTGAGCTTTAAGTCTGTGCTGCTGGAGCTACTGGCCATCACAGGCACAATGGCTTACAGTATCACCAACAAGTTTCCCTTCAGGTTGGACCATTTTCATATAGTCTGAACTCTATGTACAGGAAGCACACTGACCTCTATAGCTCTACTATTGTAATCGCTTTACAAATGCACTATATGCTGTTTTGGACATAATTCCACCTTAATTTTCTTATGTAATATACTGAATGTTGCCCTAGTGCCTGGGGTGAGGCTCTGTTCCTTATGCTGCAGACAGTCACCATTGGCTTCCTCATTCAGCACTATGGAGGAAGAACTGGTAGAGGTAAGTGTTATGCCTCTATGTAGAGGAAGCCCTGATGCAACATGAAACACCAATAATGACAGATTTCAGCTTTAAAATGTTACTTCACAGAGCTGTGGTATGGATTGGCTCTGACAAAACAACAAACAAAAAGCTAAATGAGTCAAAGTGAATTTTATCTAATGAAAAATAAACAAAATTACATAATCCAATGTAAACTCCTAGCTCAAAAGGTATTTAAACAAAATTATTTAACCCCAGCACTGTGAAGGTATAACAAAAATTCTATTTACAACATGCGAACTGAAAAAGTAGCTTGTGGGGTGTTGGCTGGTAGACTGGTAGCAGTGAAGAGGCTGTCCTTTAAACCCAATGGCTGAAGGCTACAGCCAATCCGTATAGTGGCCACCAGTCAAACTGAGTAAGGGTAGGGGAATAGGGCCTCGGTCAGGAAAATGATTAAGAACCACACAGACACAGTTACAGTAGTCATCTGCAGAAATGGGAGAACTTCCATCAATCAGACCTTCATGGTATAGTGGCTAGACAAAAACCACTATGTCTGCCCCTGGCACAGCATGTCACCTGGCAGAGAGACAGTAAGAACTCAGCAAAAGATGAAAGCCGCTACATACAGTGAGGTCCTTGAAAACAACCTGCTTCAGAGTGCAGAGACCTGGGACTGGTGCAACAGTTCACATTTCAACACAACAGAGACCTGAAGCAAACAGCCAAGACAACACTCGAGTGTCTTCAGGACAAGACTGTCTGAGAGGATCTGCCAGAAAGAAAAGGGATAAACTGAAATTGTTAGAGACTGGCCCAAGAATTAGTATAAAGTAGTGAATTAAGGTTTGAAAAAAACAGATCTCAGTTTCTGAATTTATTTCAATTTGCTCAGTAATACAAAAGATGTTTTCACTTTGCTGTTATGGTTTACTGACTGCAGATTGATATTAAATCATAAATTTAAAATGTAACAACAAAATACAACACAATAAAAAGTGCAAAAAGTCAAAGGGTCTGAATATTTTTTTTAAGCCACTGTGAAATTAACCAAAATCCATAAGAACTCAAAGCCACATTCTGTCTGAAAGAGTTTCTTCCCTGCCAGGTCTCCTGTTTCTCGTTGTGTATTTTTGCCTGCTGGTCCTCCTGTTGTCTCCAGTCACTCCCGTGTCAGTGGTTACCTCCATGCAGGCATCTAATATGCCAGCCATCATCATTGGCAGGGTAGGCAAAGACAGTTCAAGTTTAATACGTACACATATATACCGTATATAATATCATAATGCTTTATTATAATCCTATTTTTCATGTTTTTGATGTCAAGTCTGAGAGTTTTATGATGTTAAACCAAAGTCTGGTTAGCTGTTTTTCAGTATATTAGTACCATGTTCTTGTATTTATAACATTTGGGAAATTTCAAAATGAATGAGGTCTTTTGTCATTATGATTCAGATCATCTCATGATGTCCAAGGCTGCTCTATCTCAATGAAATTTCTTTGTCAAAACCCAGAACATATATCATGCACACACACTGATGGAGTCTGTCCAGAGATTACATCAGAATTCATCTATTGCTAATGCAGTATAACTTTTAATGTTGCAAGTTCTCCACAATTGAAAGAACTGTACAAAAAACCAAATGAAACCACCTTTTCTATGTGTTACTCATGCACATATACAAACTCAAACACACACACCACAGGAGAGGCTAACAAATGTGTGGTTGTCTCAGCTGATTCAGGCAGCCACTAACTTCCAAAATGGGCACACTGGCCAGCTATCTGCTGTTTCTGTGTTCCTGCTGTTTGCTGGATCTCTTGCACGCATCTTCACCTCACTACAGGTAAGAAAACACATGGTTGTGTGCTGATATTATGTTGTGAGGTTATCTAATAATGTGGTGGACATCTTACAGGAAACTGGAGACTCACTAATGGCCCTCACCTACATCATATCTTCCACTTTCAATGGCATCATTGCCCTGCAGGTTCTCTACTACTGGAAAAGCTGCCCTGAGCACAAAAAGAAGAGAGAGTAGGTGAAGGACATGGTTCACCTATCGCTTTTCTTTCCATATCCAATTTTAGACGCACTTAAAGATGTGTCTTCAAAACTTGAACGACACAATGTAAATGTAACATGCCAAGCAGATCTTTAATATTGTTTTAGTTCCATGAAAGCCCCCTGGTGTAGTGAGTGGTGTTTAGCTCTGAGCACAGCTGCTGGGTCCAGATTCCTGCTGTGACATATGCTGTTATTACATTCCTCTTGGTACAGCTTTGCTCTTTACAGTCAGACTGTGTTCACACAGGTGTGTTAAAATATTCAAAAATGGCTGTGCACTTTTTCCCATCCACTCTGATTACCAATCTTTAATAGTCAAGACTTTATGGAAATAAGTTAAAACAGTTTTGACCTTGGATGCATATAAGGAATGAAATAATGTTTTATTATCTCCCAGCAACATTTTTCACACTAGCTCCTGGACAATGGGAGCTCTACTATATGGTTCAAATTAGCTGTGACATCATTGACGTGAGCATGATGAATCACATTTGCAAATGTATCTAATATAATGCAAACAGCTTTTTATTTGTGTTATTTGATGCATACAGGTTGTGTTTGATGAAAGATCTGGGCCACTTTCTAGAGAATGACAATGTGACACTATGTGACATAAAGCTGAAATGTTCAAATTCAGACAGCAGTTTGAACTCCATTTTATTTCAAGTCTAAGATGACCCCAAAACACATTCTGTTCATGATAAACTTATTACATTGTGAAGTATCCAAAGGTAATTCATCAAAACATATTTTACATAACTGTATAGTATAAACTTTTCAATCATGTTAGCTGTTCGTGTCACCCTTTACACCATGTTCTGCTATAGCAGAAACACTGTTCGGAAACAACAGTGTGCCTGCCTGTTTTGTATGGTGGAGCATCCCTTTTATGTGAATCAGCCTATTAGAGGATGTTACTTCAATCTAAGATGACTGGAAGTAATTAAGATCATAGCCAGGCATTGCTGATGCATCAAGTGCATTTTTGCTTAGTATAGGGCACGTCAGTGTCTTTGAAGCAGACGTTTTGGTCTATTCTGTCAGCTGATGTGTTCAGAAAGTCATTGCTGTGACTACTGCAAATTCCTGGCCATTCTGTCACTGGGAGAGCACAAGAGCTGAATGAAATCCAGGGAACAAACGTTACATTTTCTAAAACGCAGTTGATCTTTTTAATGTGTTTTAATCAGTTAAAGGGTTTTTTATACTTTCACACGTACTGTAACATGTTGGAGCGTGATATGCATTAAATTGTTTTTATGCATTATATAAAAATATTGTGCTAAGAGCACATCTTTTATAGATACAGCTGCATCATTTTTGCTGTGAAGTTATTCTGTTTTGACCCTGAATTGTTCAGTATTCTGCTGACTTGTTCCATTTAACTTCTGTGACATTGTTAACACGTTTGGCGGTCCTCAAAGTTAAGTTAAATACTTGGGGACTCACCATCAGTCAGTCAGTCAAAAATATAGAGGCTTCTCAGATGAGATGTCAAACATATTCAAGAATCTCAAGTAAGCCTGGTCACTTATGTGTAGTATTTCTAATACTCTTATTGTGTAGTATTTAGGCACAGAGGTAAATGTAATATTAATTCAATAGGGAACGTGTGTTAAAGTTATAATAAAGCAACAGACTAAATGTGTAGATCTATTACATGTAAAATTATAAATGTGGCTGTACATCACATTTACATAAACAAGTGTCCAAAGATGAAATATGTATGTTTTTGTACGGCACACCACCGATTTCAGCGGGTGTGCATGTAGACACATATGGTTAAGCTTCAGTGCCATTGGCTGATTTAAAAAAAAAAGGGGTCAGCCCTGTATGGTAGATGATCTGTGTACATCACAACTATTTCCTTTTAATGTAGGGACTGACTAATAAAGCATATGTTGTCGTCACATGGGTCCTATACATGGTTGTGATCTTGTGAACAAACTTCTGTAGTTAAATAGATATACATTTTGAAACCATCCACTGGGTAAATACTAGCAGGCTGTCCATACCAGAGGCCCTGGAGACTGCCAAACAACGACTCACAGCCCTGGCCACACGCCTGAAGAGGTACACCAGAGAAATAGAAGCACGGAGAATAAACAGGATGTTCTCCACCGAACCATCCAAGGTGTACTCTCAGTGGGAGGGCAGTAACACGAGGGCAGACCCACCAAGGCTGGAGACTGAACAATACTGGAAAGACATATGGGAGAGGGAGGCATCACATAACACCAGTGCCCAGTGGCTGGCTGACCTGAGAGCAGACCACAGCAACCTCCCTGAACAAGAACCAGTAACCATCGCAACGGCAGATATCCGAGAAAGGGTCTCCAACATGAAGAACTGGACAGCACCAGGGCCTGACATGATCCACACCTACTGGCTAAAGAAGCTAACTGCCCTCCATGAACGCCTGGCAGCTCAAATGAACCAGCAGCTGGTTCTGATGGATGGGACTCACCCAGAGTGGCTAACTGAAGGCAGGACAGTCCTGATCCTGAAGGACCCCCAAAAGGGAGCAGTCCCATTCAACTACCGTCCAATAACCTGCCTCTGCACAACCTGGAAACTCCTGTCAGGCATCATAGCGGCTAAGATGAGTAGGCACATGGCTCAATACATGAGCGGGGCCCAGAAAGGAATAGGTAAGGACACCAGGGGAGCAAAACACCAACTACTGGTGGATAAAGCGGTCGCTCGAGACTGTAAGACCAGGCAGACCAACCTGTGCACCGCCTGGATTGACTACAAGAAAGCCTACGACTCAATGCCTCACACATGGATCCTGGAATGCCTGGAGCTGTACAACATCAATAGGACCCTAAGAACCTTCATAAGGAACTCAATGGGACTGTGGAAAACAACCCTAGTAGCCAACCTCAAGCCAATAGCACAAGTCTCCATCAAGTGCGGCATCTACCAAGGAGATGCTCTGTCCCCGCTGCTGTTCTGCATAGGCCTGAACCCCCTCAGCCAGATCATCACTAAGACTGGCTTCGGATACCGACTGCGAAATGGGGCAACCATCAGCCACCTCCTGTACATGGATGACATCAAGCTGTATGCCAGGACTGAACGAGACATCGACTCACTGATCCATACCACCAGGATATACAGCAACGACATTGGAATGTCATTCGGACTGGACAAGTGTGGTCGAATGATAACAAAGAGAGGGAGAGTTGTCAGGACTGAAGGAGTTGAACTCCCAGAAGGCAGCATAGCGGATGTTGAGGGCAGCTACAAGTACCTTGGAATCCCACAGGCAAATGGGAACCAGGAAGAAGCCGCAAGGAAAGCAGCCACAGCCAAATACCTACAGAGGGTAAGGCAAGTCCTAAGAAGTCAGCTAAATGGGAAGAACAAGGTCCAAGCCATCAACACCTACGCCCTGCCGGTCATCAGATACCCCGCTGGCATAATAAGCTGGCCAAAAGAGGACATAGAAGCCACTGATGTCAAGACAAGGAAGCTCCTCACAATGCATGGAGGACTTCACCCCAAATCCAGCATCCTGAGACTGTACGCTAAGAGGAAGGAAGGAGGCCGGGGACTGGTGAGCGTCAGAGCCACCATCCAAGATGAAACGGCCAAGATCCATGAGTACATCAGGAAGATGGCCCCAAGCGATGGAATACTTAGTGAATATCTCAGGCAACAGAAGCCCGATGCAGAGGACGAAGAGCAAGAACCATCATGGCAGGACAAACCCCTGCACGGCATGTACCACCGACAGATACAAGAAGTGGCTGATATCGAAAAGTCCTACCGGTGGCTGGAAAAAGCTGGACTGAAAGACAGCACAGAGGCACTGATCGTAGCGGCACAAGAAACAGGCCCTGAGCACAAGATCGATAGAGGCCGGGATCTACCACACCAGGCAGGACCCCAGGTGCAGGCTGTGCAAAGATGCCCCTGAGACAATCCAGCACATAACAGCAGGTTGTAAGATGCTAGCAGGCAGAGCGTACATGGAACGCCATAACCAAGTGGCCGGCATAGTGTACAGGAACATCTGTGCCGAGTATGGGCTGGAGGTCCCAAGGTCAAAATGGGACACGCCTCCAAAGGTGAGGGAGAATGACCGAGCTAAGATCCTGTGGGACTTCCAGATACAGACCGACAAACAGGTGATGGCTAACCAACCGGACATAGTAGTGGTGGACAAACAACAGAAGAAAGCCGTAGTGGTAGATGTAGCGATCCCAAGTGACAGCAACATCAGAAAGAAGGAACATGAGAAGCTGGAGAAATACCAAGGGCTTAAAGAAGAGCTAGAAAAGATGTGGAAGGTGAAGGCAACAGTGGTCCCCGTGGTAATCGGCACCCTCGGGGCTGTGACCCCCAAACTGGGAGAGTGGCTCCAACAGATCCCAGGAACAACATCAGAGATCTCAGTCCAGAAGAGCGCAGTGCTAGGAACAGCTAAGATACTGCAAAGAACCCTCAAACTCCCAGGCCTCTGGTAGAGGACCCGAGATTGAGGAAGACACACCACCCATAGGGGTGAGACGGGAAATTTTTTTTTTTTTTTTGTATGTTCTTTGATTAACTATCTAAAGGCTGTCATTTCAAATTTAAAAAAAAGTTATTCAGGTTTTTCCTTTAAATTGTGACCCATATAACTTCCACTGCCAACAGACGAGTACATAAGATCCAGTCAGGTTGTTAGACATACGTCTGCACACCAAGGTATCACGAGAGTCTCTTATTTTCATTGCGCTGGTTGCAAGCCAGATAATGGAAAGTGAATTCAGGAACTCTCCCTAGTTTGCTAACATGCTGACTGGATTTTTAACAAGACCAAGGTTGGCTTATCAGATTGATATAGTTTTCCATCTAACAAGCTAACCTCATATATGTCAGAGATAAATAACCACTTTCAAGATAAAGACCCGAAAAATATAGTCTCCCTATTTTAGATGCAAATTTTTTTTTGACATGAGCTTTCAGAATGGATGCTAGAGGGTGTGTTGCATCAACTGCATCACCATTTTACTTTATATTTAACTACCTTTTCTTCACCATAATGCCAGAGTCAGGGAGGGGACCAGGTAAGTTGGATGTCTGGGTTCAACAACAGCACTTTGTGAAAAGGAAAAGAAAGGGATACTGCATTTAATGAGAGAGATGGTGTGGGGGTGGGAATGAAAGAAGAATAGCTGCAGGCTGTCTCATATCTGATCGTGTAGCAGAGATGGTATAGATTGGTGTGTTTGTTAGGTCCATTCACCTGCCACTTTTCATCTTGGGAGGTCTCTCTTCATCCTCAGCTCCTGGCTATAGGTTTAATGTGCCAGAGTTTAGCACCATAAAAACTGAGTTATCATAAAATCAAAACATTCTAAAGTGTTGTCACAGAGTCGAAAGTTGTGGCATTTATGTACTGTCTATAAATCCAAATGTTTTCTTTCAGGAAACGAGCTGAAAACCTCCACTTGTGCTCCATTAAAAGCACAGAAAGCAAATGAGTGAGTTGATAGGGCACAAAATAAACACATAACGCTATACAGAAATGGCCAAAACTATGGTTCTCTGATGTCTGCATCAGAAACCTGGATAATATTATAATGACACAGAGGTAGCCAGGGATTTTGTGTTTCATATATATTTAAATCCAAAATAAGTCTTTATAGGGGTGATAGATTTGCATGGAAAAGTACTATGTGACAGACATGTTGTTTGTCACAGATTAGAAATTGAATAAATTTGAATAATGTGGATCTAAACAAAAAATATTGTTAAATTAGTTGGTTATGATCTTCAGCTCCAAACAGATCTGCCAACATGACTAAACAAGGGAGTAGCTGTTCAGATATTTTCAAATCTAAAACTGGGGAAGAAGTTAGGTTAAGGCTTGTTCAGACTTTTGAGGCATTTATGAATAACTACAGTTAAAGAGTTATTGTTGTTTGGCTTTGATGCACAGTAACGATAGTGCCTTTAAAATCTTTATCACACCTATAATCTGTTTTGTGTGTGGGCTGGTCATATCAGTCATCAACAAGCTGCATTTCCCATCTCCTTAGACTAAGCCATGCTGAACACACCAGATATGATGGGTGGGTGTGGGGGACACCTAAGGAGTGGGGAATAATTGATGACCATGAAGTAGGCCCGATACTCCTTTGATCTGCTCATAATGCTTTGCATCACTGAAGTTCACGATAAGTGTGGCAACCATCTTGTCTTTTCAATCAGTTTATCAGAGCATCTCAAAATGCAGGGTGCTTTCTGTGCTGAAAACAAAAGCAGCTATGCATGATACAGAAAGTCTGGAGGGTCAAGAGTCAGCTGCAGAGCTAAAACATAAGTGTAAAAAAATACTAAAAAATATATCTTTAATAAAGAAATCCTACCATTTGTTCACTATATCTCTTGAATGTCATACTTATTCCTAAAGTGATATCTGATCCCTATCCCAAATGGATGTTCATATTCCTATAAATTTTAAGCATTGTATTTATAGCTAAAGATTGTAATTTTGTTATTCCATTTATCATTTAAATTGTTATAGAGAATCAGTATTGTACGGAAGCCCTGAGAGGCAAATGGAAAAAATTAAAATTGCGTTGATCTATTTTCAAAATCTGACGTGTTGCTGGTGTTTATGACCTAAAACATGGAATTTTTATTTACCTTGGCACCTATTTCATAGATGGACGGAAAATTAAGGAACTTGAAAAGATTGGGTCATGAACAGAATGGATAACTTATATAATATAACTTATATAGAATAATTTTTTTTTTCTGATTGTCCTGTTAGGGCTTCAATGATGTAGTGTAATAGGTCTACCTATATTATCCAATGACTGTCCAATGGGGAATGTGAGGCACAATATCAACAATATACCGATACACCTTGAAACATAAATTAATCACACAAAAGAGATGAAAATCCTGTTTTACTATAGGAACTGGTTTGTCCTTCTGTTGTCCATCACAGGTGCTGCAATAGTCAGTGGAGGGTAAACTATTCCAATCCAGCACTTTGGTAAAAGCACTTCACTTTAATAGTGTAAAAATATTCTACTGCAGGCAAAGGTCCTGCAGTCTAAAGCCTAAATTTTAGATGTTTTCATAGCAGTGTAGTTTATGCTTTGTTCAATGGTTCCATATTCATGTACCAAAAACAGTCAGGATGGAATGCATGCAAGTGCACTTAGTGATTATTACAGAGCTGGGAAGATTCCTGTAGGGCTGCACATCCATATAATGCCAACCACTGAGAAGAGTGGAAGAAGATTTCCACCAGAAATGGTCTGAGACTTAATGCTACTTTTTAGTCTTACACAACTAAAATAAACATGGAGCTCAGTGGAGAATATCATACAGATAGAACATTAATAATTTTCAGATAAAAAATCAATGTATCCAAATATCAAGAAGTTTAAGAGGGATACCATGAAGCCACTGAAACATTACAGAAGCATTCTTCAAGAGCCTGTCCAAGCACTCCAGAAAATGAGGGCCCTGCTGTCCAAGGGACTGAAGCTCTGACAGAGAACAGACTCCAACAAAAAAAAAACATCATAAATCCTACTTCATTAGAGTTACCTGTTAGTTTGTCTTTATCTACTGATTTGTTGGCCTTCACAGTGGTCCATCCGATTCAGAGGAAGAGCTGACTGATATGACACTCCGAGAGACAGACTCAACCCAAGGGACAAAAAGGAGGCAATGTCTGATTGAGGAAATGCCACTAGAGGGAGTGAGTGAGAACTGGTTTGAATGAACTTACTCTAAGTTGCACATAATATGAAATTTATTAATTTAATACATACATACTCCAATATCAAAACTTCTCCTTTCAGCTACATTTTATATTTCAGCAGAAGATTGTTTGCACTTATCTTCCCTCTCCTAATGTGACTGGTGGTTTTCAGACAAAACATTGATTCTTATCATTACAGTTGGCCTTAGTGCTATGCATGTGTGTGCCCTCTCAGTCCCATCCAGGTATTGCATGCCACCAGCTGCACAATGTGACGCTGACTCAAAAAATGCAGCATATCTTGTGTTCAGGGTGATGTTCACTACATATAAAATGGCAATCTGCCAAAAAGGCATCCAACCATCTTATTCACCTGTGTACTAGCAAACAGTGAGGCTCACCAAACTGCCTGTGGAGGAGGGTGTGCATGTTTGTCAGTGTAATAGCCATTGCTGCAGCTGCTCAGGACAGAGTTGGGGGTTTTAGTACCTTGCTCAAGGGTCTCACCTCAGTCATGGTAGTGAAGTGACTATTCACTCCACCCCACTGACAATTCCTGTCAGTCCTGAACTCGAATCTACAACTTACGGGTTATAGGTCCAACTCTCTAGCCATTAGGCCATGACAGCTTCTTTATGTACCCTTTCTGACAAGACTTAACACAATAGATTCAAGTACAAAATGGTTTAAAAAAAAAAAAATCAAATTCATGGCATGTCTCCTCATTTACATTTATTTTGACCATGTTCTCTTCCCCAGGTAAAATCTCAGTCTTGTGGTTGTGCCAGAACAAACACATCTTCAAACACCAGTATTCTGCACATTGCCTAAAATACATAAATTCCAAACAGAGCCACTTCTTAGACATGTTGTTTTTGGGATTGATTCTGTAACTGAAAATATTTTAGGATTTTCTATTTAGGGCAGCATGGTGGCCTAGTGCTTAGCACTGTTGCATGTTCTCCCTGAGCTTGCATGGGTTTTCTCCAGGTACTCTGGTTTCCTCCCACAATCCAAAAACATGTATGTTAGGTTGATTGGTGACTCTAAATTGCCCATAGGAGTGAGTGTGAGTGTGTGAGGTTGTTTGTCTCTATGTGGCCCTGTGATGGACTGGTGACCTGTCCAGGGTGTACCCCTGCCTTTCACCCAAAGAGAGCTGGGATAGGCTCCAGCAGATCCCCATGACCCTAAATAGAAAAATAGCAATAAAATTTATTACATATACCTGTAGTTTCCTAAAATACCATAGTAATACCATTACAATGATGGTACAGTAGCTGGTGACTGACCTGAGAATACCAGAGCTGAAAGAAGAGCTAGAAAATATGTGGAAGGTGAAAGCAACAGTCACCCCTGTGATAGACACACATGGGGCTGTGGCCCCCCAAATTGGGAGAATGTCTCCATTTTGTTGTCACAGGAACAACATCCATGATCTCCATCCAGAAGAATGTAGTCCAAATGTGTTTCAATATTACCAATGTTTTTATTGCGAAATTCATTGCAATTCATTACAAAAATGCATTTAAAAAAAGCCAGACAACTAAATTACTGGTACAGACCTGTGGTCATTAAAGTACCCAAGCAATCAATCCAGAAACATTCCCTCTGTAATAACATTTTATCCCAATTTCATTCCCGCCTAGAATTTTCAATAATTTCAAATTTCTCCAAATTGCAGCTCATTAGCTGTGTGCTTAGAGGAATTAAAATGCTTGGCTGCAGAAGACCTGTCATCATGATTCTTGAAGGATTATGTATTTTCCAAAATACTTGTTTTTAGACTGCACAGGTTTTCAGCACTGTTTTCAGCACCACAGTACATTATGTGCATGATGTGCAGTACAATGGCTAGCATCAAAATGTAAAAACTTTATTGTTTTAAGTTGAATGGCACATTATTTTTACCATGGAAAGCATGCAATGTTGCAGAGGCATGTCAACCATGACAGCCCAACAATCGGCAGTCCCAGCGTCTTCTTCCTCTGTGGAAGGTGCACCAGTGGGGTTGAGGAGATCCTCGAAGTATTCCTTCCACCGTCCAACAATATCCCCAGTTGAGGTCAGCAGCTCCTCACCTCCACTGTAAACAGTGTTGGCACAGCACTGCTTCTCCCTTCTGAGGCGCTGGATGGTTTGCCAGAATTTCTTCGAGACTGACCGATAGTCCTTCACCATGGCCTCACCGAACCCCTTCCATACCCAAGTTATTGCCTCCACCACTGCCCGGGCCGCGACAGTACCTGTCAGTTGCCTCAGGAGTCCCACAAGCTAGTAAAACAATGTCTAAAACAATAATTTCCACCTGATACTTAAGGTCAGATCTGTTTCACTTAAAGAGGGGAAAAATAATATTCAATTTAACATGTAATTTGAATGTAGCATAACATACACCAGCTGGCTTACCTGGGGTTCTTTAACTCTACACAAGGTATTTTAAAAAACTGAGTGAGAAGTTTTATGTATCTGCTAAAAGGGTCACTGACATTAACTAATGCAGCATACACACCACAGGCAGTGATGATAATGAAGATAAAGACTGAGGTGGAAAATTGGTACCAAAAGCATAGTGGCATCATGACTATCATTCATGTATCCCTTAGGTGATCAGCCCTAATGCATTTGTTTAGTTCTTGCATAGTGTGTTCAGCACCACGTGTTGAATTGGAAAGGTGGTCTTGTTCATGTCTTTACATGTGCATGTCTATGTGAATGTGAATGTATGCATATGCCATTTGTGCTGCTTTATGTGCAATTAGGAGTTGTGTCTGGCTTCCTGGATACCGTACATTAAAATCCAGGCAGTACTTCCATGACCGCTTTTATAATGATGGTTACCTTTTGGAATGTTCACTGAAAAAGAAAACAATAGTAGGCACTGAATGAGAGCTTGACCTGCCAGTGAGTGAGCATAAATTAATTTCGGAAGAGAGGAGCTGGGATTCAAATCCCATCACTGCAAAAAAAACATGGTGGTTATGTGTGTCACCAACGTAAAAGCCACTTTAAAACACTGTTGGTAACTGCCACCTGATTCTCACATACACACAGAGGTGGACTACAGCTCTTTGTAGGGACTTTTAAGTCACTCTCTGCAGATCCATGGCAACCACTTGTTGAAGCCTCACTGCTTGTTGCTAAGTGATGGGATGTATTGGACCAGAAAATCCTTTCTATTGACACTCCCTCCACCCCACCCCCCACCCCCCCTCTCCCCACCCACCCACCCCTCCATCCCCATGCCCCATCCCCTACCCACCCATGTACTGCAGCCAAAACAACCCACATATATGCTGCAACTTCCACCAAGTTAGTAAGGGCAAGAAATGTTCATCTGATATTTTCCCAGATTTAACCTGTATTTAACAGAAAGAAAGAAGCGGTAGATTTGCAACTTCTAATAACATCTTAAGTTTTACTTATTCCCTTATATCCCCATGCTAAAGTACTATCTAAGAATGTTTCTATTTACAACCTAGGTTAGGGTTAGAGTTTTTACTCATATGCTTACTTTTTTCAAATCAAAGAGACTTGGTTTATACCACTGACAATGAACGCTTTAAGGAACCTTACTTTATGTCTATATGATCTCACTGGGTCCTTTAAACAGTTCCAGACGATCCTGGGAGCCATAAGGCTCAGAAAGATCCAGAGGTGCTTCCTGGATTTCCTTCATGGTGATTGAATCTAGCTTTGTCCATAGTTTAAGAATGTACTAGTCCTAGTTTACTCACTCCATGCAGAATGTACTGTTGCATCCAGGGTCAAGCCTCATAATTAAATACTAGCTACATTAACTAAAATGTTCCACACCGGTACCAATTAAATGCACTCTCACTCAGATATGTGCTGCGTGGGAAGCATCTGTTCTCCTCCTCCTCCTGTTGATCCCGGTGCCCTCATCTTTTCTCCCGCCATCCCCTCCCCTCACTGACCGATTAGCCAGTGCGGGCTTCTTTTCCATTTCCATGAGAAAAGGCCGCGGTCGGTGAAAGGGTTAAGCCCGAGGACGAACCCCACCCCCCTAAAAGCAGCACTAATTTTCCGCCCGGCGGGAGGGTGGGGGGCAAGAGGAGAGGGAACAAAGGCCCCCGGGGGAGGAGCGGAGACTCCGGCTTTACTATATGCACCTGCGGCCTGAAAAGCCGCGGACAATGCGCCTCCGAAACGGCCAATTACGAACGGGCCATCCACCCGCTTTCTCTGTGGTGAGACGTTGGAGGAGGGGGGACGAGGAAAGTGAATTTTAAAAGAGGGTAAAGATAAGAAAGTAAATAATCGAGCTTTAAATCATTCTAGACAATATAGACCTTCCCCTCCCCATTCGCCCTCACTCATCACTTCGTCCTACCTCGTCGAGGCACCGGTGTTGCCCCGCTAATGTTCACTTCTGTCCAGAGTTTCGAGCATCCCCGGGCAGAGCTGAGGGCCCCGCCTGTGAAGTCGCTGTGATAGTGAAAAAAGATGAATTTTCATTGCTGCTATGTTATTTTCTATAATAATTTGGATGGACGAGGTCATACTTGAATAAACTGAGAAGCAAACGACCAGCATTTCCAATTCACCTGAGTAGAAATGACTACTTAACCAACGGAAAGATTTAATAATAGGTTACTGCCAGAAATAGGCTATCAGAAAAATATATAGCTTTATTGTGACTAAATCAAAGTTACTGTATTTACAGTTGCCTACAAAATATGGAAACGTTAGAATTCTAGTTGTTTGTCATGTTTTTTCACCTTAACACAAGATCCATCTTTTTGCACTTTTTGTGTGTTTTTACTACTGTTCCAGATTGTAACTGATTTCCATTCATTTCTGTAGGACATGGACATCTGTGAGCAGAACACTTGCTTGTGTGTAAAACATTATCATGTCGCAATCTAGACTTTTCCAGTCGACCTGAATTTCCAGTTGTATTTTCCACTGACTGGTAAATATATTTTAATAACCCTACAGCGGATAATGATTTAAATATTTGTTAGTAGTTTGCTAACATTAAAAACCAAAATCTGCAGTATGGTCTGAAAAATGGTCGGTATTGCCTAAATCAAGAGCTTTATAAAATATTTACTGCATGTTTTCAAGGGGATAAAACATACAAAGTGGAAGAAGAGTGGTATGGTCTCTAGCAATATATTCAACCTAAAAGTGCCAAAAAGTACTTAAGAGTCAGTGGCCACTATAATAGGTAGCCTGCACCTAAATTGAATGCAATCCCACAGCACAGCCATAAATTCTACCTTTATAAAAGTTGATGTGCACTTTTAGTTGATATTGTCAGCAAAAATAATTCAGGTAGTTTCAGGATTATTGGTGTCATTTTATTGGACTATTTTACTTGCTGCTTATGTATCCAGAGCAACAACCCCCCACCCACCCCAAAAAAATCATACAGCTGAAATAACACCTCTCTGTGTCATCAAAAACTAAATATTATTTGAATGTATTACAATGGCTGTATTCTATTGAAAAACTAAAATAGCCACTATATATATATATACACATATATATAGAGAGAGAGAGCATAAAACACACACCCACATCAATCATGAAAATGATTTGTACTTTTAATATTGTCATGAATCTCATATCAAAGATTTTTTAAATCAAAAAGAAATCAAGGTTCTTAGTATAAGAACCTAAAAATGTATACATTATTTACATGAAAGCTACATACAGTAATTCTAGAACATGGCAGCATTTATATGCAAGAATTCATTCTAAAAATAGAGATACAAGTCAGTAGAAAAGTTAAGCTTTCAAACATTTGGGGAGCAATGTAAACATTTATGTATTACTTCTATGGAATGGCTCTCCATTTTTCAAAAATACGTCAGACATCCATTTCCAGTGCATGTTCAGTTACTAATCAAATACTTCAAACTGAAGAACTGACCACCAGTCAATACTTTTTTTGTAGGTTGGGAATATGTTTCCTTTCGGTCTATATAGCAGCACTATTAACCAGATAGTAGACTAAACAGACAAATGACATTATCATCATTGTTTGAGAGAACCAGGATTAAAATGTTGATTTCTTATTTTATAAATTTATATGAGTATCCACAGGTAAAGTTATCTGAAAATGTTTAAAAAGAAGCTACGTGTGCTGGAGATTCTGAAACATTCTCTTTAATGCTGATAAAAATAAAACCATTGACAAGTCACCTAAAAACACCTGGAAGGTCATTAGTTAATCCAGTGTACTCGGAAGACATAACTTGTGTGTCTTAAACCACAATATAAAACAAAATAAAATGACTGAAATGTAGCATTTCATATTAATTCACTTAAAGAAAAGCCTAAAAAACAAAACAAAAAAAATACTACTACTGGAAAAGGTCAGTGAACACAGAGTGACCCAAACAATGCATCCAAATATTTACATCAAAGATAAAATCTAAAACTAATAATTGTACTGAATTAAATTGATACAGACAGCATAAAAAGAGTCACAGCTGTTAATGCAGGAGTGTGGTGTGAGTGAAGACACTGGATGTGCTGGATGGGGAACCAGTATGGTTCTAGATTCTAAACACTGCAGATTATAGAAGGATGTGTTATATTAATTTCCTTTTGATGCAGTGCTGATTGTCCAACAGGTGTTTTCCATTCCTTCCAACAGGGTTTCATCAGTCAAAATAAAATATTTAACCAAAGCCAAAGGCACAAAGAGTTTGTATTTTAAATAGCTCTGTTATTCAAGTTGTGCATATACTTCCATTTTCCCCACTGCCACCCAGCTGTGACTGGGTATGATGGAGCTGTCATCAGTGCCAGTGTCACAGGTGTTTAGGGTGATGATCAGGAGTCTTTTGACTTATTATAGATAACTCCTAAAAATATTTTTTAAAAAAAATCAAGTAACATTTCCTAATATGTACAAAACAAACAGGCGTTGCCCCTGTCTTCACTGCATGAGGTCTGATACAGTGGGGGGCAGGAAGGAGTCTCAGCTCTGTATGTGTGCTCTGGGAGAGGGAAACATTTCTTTGAACTGACGAGACACCAAAGAGGTAGGAAAACAGCAGTGATAGAAATGTTTGTGTGTGTCGAATCACAGGCACTGTATGACTACTGAATGCAGGAAAATGTGTTTTTCCTTCACATCTTGTTACACCCAATTCCATCTCTTGTCCAGATAGTTGTGCATCACAACCATCTCTGGTCTTCCCATTTCTCCCACTCCGATTCCTGCTTCGGTCCTAGATGTGTGTGAGTGGAACGGTTCCAGTGAGGTAGTGCTGCTGGACACTGGTGTAGCCCCTCTGTGCTGTCATGGGGTCACTGGCATCCCCTCCTGGTCCAGGAATGTACATGCTGATCATGTCCCTGAGGTCACCCTGCAAAGGCCCTCGGTGGTGGGTTGGTGTTCCTGTTGGAGGCGAGTGGGACACGGGTTCTGCTTTCACCATGGACATGGTGACGGGGCTCGGCTGCTGTGGACTGCTGCTGTATGACATGGGGCTGTGGGTTGGAAAAGACAGTACAAATTAGACGATATCAGATAGTGTGAAACACACACACCCACACAGCCACACAGACAGACACAGACAGACACCTAATTATTTCCCATACTCACGGTAAGGTAGAAAGTTAGACAATGTTTGCACCAGTTAGTCTAAAACCCACATTCACACATGCTACGTTTGTCTCCCAAAAAATGCACAAATGTAGGATACGCAGCAATGTAGCTCTTCTGGTGCCGAACCAGGTTATAACACAAAACACAGGTTTCTGAAGTTTCTTCAAGGCATGTAAATGAGAAGGAGAGTTTGCCATGTATGATCTGTGACATCAATCTACTCTCTTCATCAATCTGAAGAGAGTAAACAACAGAAATTCTGTCTCCAGTGACATTTTGATTAATTTTATCTAATAAAAAAGACAACCAAAGTCTATACCAAAGGGTGGGAAAAGGTTTTGGTAGGGTGGAATGAGAAGGTGGTACACATGGGCCCTTTTAACCAGTAAAAATATAATTCTATAAGTAAATGGGACAAAATATTCAGAAATACAATATATCTATACTTAAATTATATTGATAAACACTTCCCAGACCTTAATTCAATTCAGTTTTCAATTCAGTTTTATTTGTATAGTGCCAAACCAGAATACAATCAGCTCAAGGCAAAATACCATAGAGTTTTAGGGGAGCTAAGACATTATTTATATTTACTAATATTCTCTTTCTCTCTTGTTTTATTAATTGACTGTGTGTGTGTTTTAATAATTACAGTTTTAACACTTAAAAAAATGGATGGGAGCAGCTGGGGGACAAACCCTAATAGGGGGGCAGCTGCCCCCTCCCCTTGCTCCACCATAGATACACCCCCACTTAAAACTAATGGCCTCAGCTTTAACGTCATCCAATTTCACTTATACTTGAGTATGGAACGAGGAAAAAAAAAAAAAAAAAGAGTTGCACTTTCTGCAGTGTAAGGATATTTGGAGTCACATAATTGATTATTGTATAAATACTATTAATAACGAGGATATTTATTTTGCTCTGTAATCTCTGGTTAAATGGTTACTGTTATTGTAAATGTCAGTGAGGCAGAATAGTTGCTTTCAGAGGTTGAGTGAAGTTACACTATTAGTCTGTGCTTCATGATTTTACATGTACTAGATCTACATTTCCACTTGGAGGTTATATTGCAAATATTTTCAGGCAAAACCAACACTTTGAAACACCTCATAGTATTTAAAAAAAAAAAAAAAAAAAAAAAAGGTTGGTCAGCATCCGGGGCAGCCACAACATTGGAAGTCAAGGAATTAGTTCAGACCAAAGCATTAATGATGAGCATGTTGAGATGATGATCGATTAAGAGCAATGGCTGCACATTTGGTCTACAGATCAGTGACAGCCTAGTTTACTATGCTACCTCCAAACTCTGTCTGCCTTCATTCAAGCACTTCCTCAAACATTTCTTTATTTTATATTTAAGGCTCATGTTAGTCTGTCACTGCAATCCACTCCAAAACTGAGAAGAAAACTGTTAGAAATGGGTCATTCTACTGGGACCATGCAATGAGAAACAGAGCCTAAGAGAATGACTCTTGATGTAAAATCTAGATGAAAGAGTAATGTTAAAATCACAAAGATTTCAGAGTATGTTCTTACTTTAAATTTTAAAATAATGTGTTAGACCACAGTTACAGTAAGTCAGTGGGACAGTGTGATGTGAGCCGTCAACGCATTCACATACATCTGAGTCAGTTAATGGGCTCATGGAAATGATGAGATACTGGAATAAATTTCAATATCAATTGTACACTGAAGTACAATTTGTAGTTTACAGGAAACAAGACCTATGACAGGAGGCAAAAAACCCCAGAAGTGAACTGGGGACAATAGTTTTGCAGGAATATGGGATTGTGGGTGTAGGACCACACACAGAGCAGTCCTGCTGCCATCAAGTTTTCCTGATCAACATTCCATGCAGGACCCAGCCCAGAGCAGTATCGCACGCATAACAAGTAGGCAACAGACTGAAGCCTGTTGTTCCATCATGTGCATGTTCCTTACCTATTCTGTACCAACTGAACGCACTTTATCTCAATAATTCCACCTGATTTAAGGCTTTTTTTCCTTTTATGTCAGCTTTTATACAGTTTGAGATACTGAGTAGCTTGAGAGGAGCATTTTACACAATTTGTCATTCCTGTAGTTTTGTACTGTATTCCTCATTCAATCAACACTGACCATTTTCAAACAATTCAGATTGTTGATTTACCAAATCACAGAACTGAATATTTTAGTGTTGTTTTTAAGTACATTTACTGTCCAATACTACTGTCCATAATTTTTTAATGAACTTCTTCACTAGTAAACATATTTGATGTCTGTTGCTGCTTTCTCACTTATCTGAAGTACATTCCTGCCCACTGCCATTTTAAACCATTCACATAATTACATCCCTCCTTCTTGAGGATAAACAACTTGCATCTCTTCAGGACGATAGGAATTCGTACAATTCGATAAAACCGAGTTTAAAAACTACCTGACAAAGTTTGGCAAGTGGATTTGGCCTACAGTGCATGGAGGACTGCCTTATCCCATTGCATATGCCTAACCTTTCATTAGGCATGTTGATATGTTTTGATATTATAAACACACTGATGAAGTTGTGTTAATAGTTGGCTATGTATTTATGTGGTATCATTATCCTTTCTCCAGACAGTGATTAAAACGCCATGGGTATTAATATGCAAACTTCCCCCAACTGTCAGAAAGAATACCATTACCGTGAAAAACTGCCTACACGCCGATGGTTCTCATGATTCCCAAATACACACGTCTCACCTGTATGAGTTGGCTCCGTTCATGTACGTCTGTGCTGCCGTCATCGCAGGCGGGTATTGGAGAGCTGACAGGTCGTACCGGTGCAGCTGCTGCGTGTAACCGAGTGCCTCGCCCTGCATGCCGGCATAGCCCCCGGTGGGGCCCCAGCCGTAACCCTCCATTCTCGGACTCCCACCTTGGCCTTGAGCTGCCGCCAGCAGATTTCCTGCCGCCAGCGGGTACTTGCCCACCTGGGCGTCCTTCTTAAGCAGGGGCTTTGTCTTGCGCCGTGGCTTGTACTTGTAGTCAGGGTACTCCTTCATGTGGACGGCCCGGAGCCGCTTCGCCTCGTCGATGAAAGGCCGCTTCTCGGCGTCAGTCAGGAGTTTCCATTCAGCCCCCAGCCGCTTACTGATTTCAGAGTTGTGCATTTTGGGGTTTTCTTGAGCCATCTTGCGTCTCTGCCCCCTGGACCAGACCATGAAGGCGTTCATGGGCCGCTTGACTTTATCCATGGGGTCACTTCCAGGCGCGCATGTCGTTTTGGAGCTCGGGTGAGAATTGCCGTTGCTGCCCATGTTTGCGGTCATGTTGCCGGTAACCGGTGACATTCCCTGTGTGGCCTGATGAGAAGGAGGCTGGCCGGTCGGCTTCAGCTCGTGTTCCATCATGCTGTACATATTGGAGAGATGTATTAACGTTAAGAAGAGTTAGGTAATAGTTGGAACACTGAAGCGCGCACGCAGCAGCCTTTTGTCGCCTTCCACTTGGCGACTTGTGGCCAGGTTTTCTTACAGGTTTAACCGGGAGCGCCGGGTGTTCCAAATGAATTAATTACTCGCAACACACCCAGGAGACAAAACAGACCGCAACGAACCTCCGGTTATTATTCCTAAACTATAAGTCTGTTTGTGGCACTCATTACTTTGTTACTGAAATACATAGGAAATCAAGCGAATACAGACGCTTCCCGTCAGTGCTGTGAAAGTGATCTCAGCGAAAAACCACTTGTTAGACGGCCAGGTCGTACACTGAACTCATCTGCGTCTTCACTGAACAAGTTTCCCTACACTCGTTCACTCAGTCGCCTTTTGACCAATGAGAGAACAGAATGCTCCTGTTCGTGCGCGTGCATTTGCAACTGAATGGTCTCCGACCGTGCGCGAGACACTTGTTGATGACGGAGGTGGAGATACGATAGGCATTCCAGACAGATGAGTGTCTTAATAATCACCCCATACCAGATTATGTGACTAAAAACAATGGGTCTAAAGTGTAAACATCAGCGCCGACATTAAATTGAGAAGCAGCAATTCTCTAAATGTTTTTTCTGTGCATTTTATTCATTCTGTTCTTCATGAGACGCACAAACATTTCGGAAAAAATAATTATCAACGTTAGCCTACATAGCGTAACAAATTACCCACCGAGTATTTTAACCCTAACCATAGGGTTCTAAATGGGATTTCACTAAACCAACCATGGCTTTGGCATACCGTATGCGGGGTACTTTTTTCGCTGTTTTCTCTTATCCCATTCTCTATGTCATGTCTCCTGTCACCGGTAGGGGCACAAACTCATGAAACACAACTGTAGTGGTTTGAGAGGCTATACTGTCGTTTATGTTGGAGGACGTGTTGTTTTAGGTCTTTTAAGAAGCCTGACCCTCTTTTCAGATGGCCATGAAGACATGGCCCTACACATGGGTTAAAATACAATGGCACACAGAATTACTCTTTTCATGTAGCAGAGTTAACCTGAACTGAAAGAAATATGCTGTGCCTGAGTCTAATAAACTTCATCCAAAGTTGGCTATGATGGTTATATCCTGTTGGCATAACATACGCTATTCATCCTGACAGGTCCGATGCTGCTGATTATGCTATATGATTATATATATGATTATATAGCATAGTCAACAGCATCATTTAATGCCCAAATTATAAAAATAATTCAATTCAATTCAATTCAATTCAATTTTATTTGTATAGCGCCAAATCACAATACAAATCATCTCAAGGCACTTTACAAAAACTAAAACTAAAAACCCAACAATTCCCTTATGAGCAAGCACTTGGCGACAGTGGAGAGGAAAAAACTCCCTTTAACGGAAGAAAAAAAAAAACCTCCAGCAGAACCGGGCTCAGTTTGGGCGGCCATCTGCCTCGACCGGTTGGGGTGAGTGGATAGAGCAGAGAGAAAAGAACAGCAAAAAGAAACAACAAATAGACACTGCAAGTTGGTGGGGCCAGTAACTGCACATCAGCGATAAACAGCTCCAGGACCAGGGACACCTGCAGAAGGTACAGAGAGAGAGAGAGAGAGAGGGAGGGAGAGAGCACAAACTAGGGGAGAGAGAGAGCACAAGGTTAGTAACATTCAATGGTGGAATATACATGAGGTGGGAGAGAAGGGGGGGGGGGGGGGGGGGAGGGTAGGGGAGCTCAGTGCACCGATGGTCCTCGGGCAGTCTAGGCCTATAGCAGCATAACTAACTAAGGGATGGTTCAGGGTTGCCTGAAGCCAGCCCTAACTATATGCTTTGTCAAAGAGGAAGGTTTTAAGTCTAGCCTTAAAAGTACAGAGAGTGTCTGCCTCCTGAACCCAGGCTGAGAGCTGGTTCCACAGGAGAGGAGCTTGATAGCTAAAGGCTCTGCCTCCCATTCTGCTTTTGAGAACTCTGGGAACCACAAGTAGGCCTGCACTCTGAGAGCGAAGTGGTCTATTGGGATAATATGGTACTATGAGGTCTTTAAGGTATGAAGGAGCTTGATTATGAAGGGATTTGTATGTGAGAAGAAGGATTTTAAATTCTATTCTATATTTTACAGGGAGCCAATGAAGAGAAGCCAATATAGGAGAAATATGATCTCTCTTGCTAGTTCCTGTCAGAACTCTGGCTGCGGCATTCTGGATTAATTGGAGGCTTTTTATTAAGATATTAGGACATCCAGATAGTAATGAGTTACAGTAATCTAGCCTTGAGGAAACAAACGCATGGACTAGTTTTTCTGCATCATTTTGAAACAGGATGTTCCTAATTTTGGAAATGTTGCGCAGGTGAAAGAATGCAGTTCTAGAAATTTGTTTTATGTGTGAGTTAAAGGACATGTCCTGGTCAAAAATAACTCCAAGGTTTTTTACAGTAGTGCTGGAGGCCAGGGCTATGCCATCTAGAGTAGCTATAATTTTAGAAAAGTTATTTCTGAGATTTTTAGGCCCAAATATAATGACTTCTGTTTTCTCCGAGTTTAAAAGTAAAAAGTTACTGGTCATCCAAGCCTTTATGTCAGTTAGACAGGCTTGAAGTCTGGTTAACTGATTTGTGTTAACAGGTTTAATAGATAGATATAACTGAGTGTCATCCGCATAGCAGTGGTAATTAATAGAGTGCTTCCTAATGATATATCCTAAAGGAAGCATGTACAGGGTGAACAGAATCGGTCCTAGCACAGAACCTTGTGGAACTCCATAACTAACTTTTGTTCGTGTGGAAGGTTCATCATGGACATGAACAAACTGGAATCTGTCCGATAAATAGGATTGGAACCACTTTAACGCTGTTCCTCTGATACCAATCACATGCTCCAGTCTCTGTAATAAGATGTTGTGGTCAATGGTGTCGAATGCTGCACTAAGGTCTAGGAGGACAAGTATCGAAACAAGTCCATTATCTTATAATTCTTACAACTTTATAAAAAAGATGCAGCGTTTCCTCAGTCCACAATGAAATACTGTGTATTTGTCTGTTTGATCACATACAGGACCTCAGATACTTTTTTTCTAACCATTATTATTAGCTGGGTCATTTTCACCATATCTGTGAATCTACTTTCGAATAATGCACATAAATTTGTAAGGGAAAATGAGCCACCTCCCACCTTCCTCTGTACAATTTATAATACGATATGATGATTGCTATGTAATAATTTTGTTCATTTAGGAATGTGCAATATAAGCACAAAACTGGAATATTTAGAGCACAGGTATCAAACTCCAGTCCTCGAGGGCCACAGTCCTTCTTGGTTTCCAATTATCTCTGTTGTATTCACTGCTGATTACGTGGCTCACGTCTTCAGACAATCAGAAGCTGCAAGGACAGGGATAATTAGAAAACAAGCAGGACAGTGGATTGTTCCCTCTAAACCTGTTTTTACATTTATATATGTATATTATTTCAGTGTTCGAGAGCTCTGTCAGTGGAACAGGGAATTTGAAATTTCAAATTGGGAGAGAATGGGAAAGAAATCACACTGATCACTACGTTGCTGTGCTTAGACAGATATGCTTAACAATATTTTCTCTTGAGTTTCTTCATCTGGAATGCAGGTCCACTAGTCTTGTAAAGATCAACTGACCCCACTCACTGACACACTTGTTCCAACTGGCAACCAACTGTTTGCCAGTTCGTTAGCACTGAGTCTTAGCACACAACCTGCCTCCCAGGCAGTTATCGTAATGCCTGCTAGTCTGCATTACAAGTTGTCCGCTCTTCAATTCAATTCAATTCAATTCAATTCAATTCAATTTTATTTGTATAGCGCCAAATCACAATACAAATGGGGGGGGGGGTGCCAAAAGTACAGAGTGTCTGCCTCCTGAACCCAGGCTGGGAGCTGGTTCCACAGGAGAGGAGCTTGATAGTTCTGCCTCCCATTCTGCTTTTGGAAACTCTGGGAACCACAAGTAGACCTGCACTCTGAGAGCGAAGTGGTCTATTGGGATAATATGGTACTATGAGGTCTTTAAGGTGTGAAGGAGCTTGATCGATCACGACGGGATTTGTATGTGAGAAGAAGGATTTTAAATTCTATTCTGTATGTTACAGGGAGCCAATGAAGAGAAGCCAATATAGGAGAAATATGATCTCTCTTGCTAGTTCCTGTCAGGACTCTGGCTGTGGCATTCTGGATTAACTGGAGGCTTTTTATGGAGATACTGGGACATCCAGATAGTAATGAGTTACAGTAATCTAGCCTTGAGGTAACAAATGCATGGACTAGTTTTTCTGCATCATTTTGAGACAGGATGTTCCTAATTTTGGAAATGTTGCACAGGTGAAAGAATGCAGTTCTAGAGATTTGTTTTATGTGTGAGTTAAAGGACATGTCCTGGTCAAAAATAACTCCATGGTCTCTCACAGTAGTGCTGGAGGCCAGGGCTACGCCATCTAAAGTAGCTATAATTTTAGAAAAGTTATTTCTGAGGTTTTTAGGCCCAAATACAATAACTTCTGTTTTCTCTGAATTTAAAAGTAGAAGGATACTGGTCATCCAGGCCTTTATGTCAGTTAGACAGGCTTGAAGTCTGGTTAACTGGTTTGTGTTAACAGGTTTAATAGATAGATACAACTGAGTGTCATCTGCATAGCAGTGGTAATTAATAGAATGCTTCCTAATGACATATCCTAAAGGAAGCATGTACAGGGTGAACAGAATCGGTCCTAGCACAGAGCCTTGTGAAACTCCATAACTAACCTTTGTTCGTGTGGAAGGTTTATCATGGACATGAACAAACTGGAATCTGTCCGATACATAGGATTGGAACCATTTTAACACTGTTCCTCTGATACCAGTCACATGCTCCAATCTCTGTAATAAGATGTTGTTGTCAATAGTGTCGAATGCAGCACATTCTGTTTTTCCAGGCTAGAAAAAATCCCTCTAAATTTGTGGAACACCACTTCCTTTCCAGCCTCCGTGATGCCTGCTTTAAGGTATGAATATGTAAATTATACCATGGGGCTAATCTCTTCTGATTCACATAACTACTTTTTCAGAGGGGCCACAGTATCAAGCGTTTCACACAGTGATGCTGCAGCACTGTCAACAATATGATCAATTTGGTAGGGAATGGGATTGAGGCAGCTGCCCTCCACTGTGTTCGTACTTGGCATAGATGTAAATAAAGATGGAATCATTTTCTTAAATTTATTAACACCATAGTCAGATAAACATCTGCTGTAGTGGAATTTTCTTCCAAATGCTGCATGATCCATCATCTTAAATTCAAAAGTTATTAAAGAATGAAATGACAAAACAGGATTTTGGGGAAAAACTATTAAATGTTCAATTTCATTTGCTCAGGTTTCAGTAAGACAGAGTAAGTCAATTTGGTAATCAGTTATCAAATCATTTACTAACAGAGATTTAGATGAAAGAGACCTAATATTTAATAATCCACATCTGACTGTTCTGTTTTTCTGTTCAGTAAGAGGAGTGGTCTTAATTTTTATTAGGTTTTTATAAATAACTCGTGTTAACTTCTGATTTATTTGATTTATATGTTCGAGGGGCAGACACATAGAGATTCTATGTGGTATGAGGGGGGCAACGGCTCTTAGGAAACTGCAGAGAGGCGATTTAGACTGAGTCTCTGCGTCCTGGTCCCCGCTCTGGATTGTCAGGCTTTAGGTCGGCTAATAAACTCATCCAAATTTCTAGAGATGAGAGCTGCACCATTCAAAGTGGGATGGATGCCGTCTCTCGCTACCAGACTGGGTTTTCCCCAGAAAGTCGCCCAATTGTCTATGAAGCCCACATCGTTTGCTGGACACCACCTAGACAGCCAGCGACGGAACGACGACATGCGGCTAAACATGTCATCGCTGGTCAGATTGGGGAGGGGTCCAGAGAAAACTACGGAGTCCGACATTAATTTAGCAAAGTTACACACCAACTCAACATTAATTTTAGTGACCTCCGATTGACGTAATCGGGTGTCATTGCTGCCGACGTGAAAAACAATTTTTCCATATTTACGATTAGCCTTAGCCAGCAGCTTCGGATTTGACTCGATGTTGCCCGCTCTGGCCCCAGGAAACATTTGACTATGGTCGCTGGTCGCTCACGTTTCTGACTATGGAATCGCCAATTATCAGAGTCGGTTTCTCAGCGGGTGTGTCACTGAGCGGGGAAAATCTATTAGAAACGTGAACAGGCAGGTGATGAGCCATGGGCTTCTGCTTAGGAGTATATTTCCGTCGGACCGTCACCCAGGCTAATTCTCCGGGCTGCTCCAGAGCTGCCCTTGGACCGCAAACAGACCCTGAGCTCGGTGGCTCCACACCTGCTAACGGGGCTAGGCTAGCTGGCTTTTGTTCAAAGGTGCGGAGCCCCGCTTCCAAATCAGTGATCCTCGCCTCCAAAGCTAGCAGAACCTTACACTTATTACAGGTATCATTATCGCTAAAGGAGGCAGATGAATAACTAAACATGTGGCACACTAGTGATGTGTCATGCGCAAAAGATGCGGCTCTGAGAGCCGATGCTTTGTAGTGAATCAGAAGTGAATCAAAAGGCAAAAAACTGGGAGTCGGCTCGCTCCCAGTTTTTTGCCTTTTGCTGCTTACCTCAGTGCTCAGCCTGAGCTCTGCTGGTCAGCATCGCGGCCAATCAGATGTGAGGATATTGGATCATACAGAGAGGGGGGCGCTAAGAAGTGCCTGCCGCTCCACTGCAAGTTAACTAACTAACTAACAAGTTATCCAACTGTCTGTCAGACAGCGGTGAGGAGAGTGTGTGAGTGCCTCGTGTAGTTGCATATTGAAGCTGTGAGTCTAGTTTTTTGAATGCTACCTTCACTGAGGACATTAATACTGTTTGCTTGAGTTTGGTTCTGTTCTGTGGATTTGTTTGCAGTTTTTTGTTCATTTGTGCAATAAAAATGTTTGATTAAAATATTAAACAAAAGGAAGAACTGTTTTGTAACAGAATAAATGCACAAAATTAGGCAATTATAAGGCTTCTCATAAAAACACTGCACATGAAAGGGTTTTCACCACACATTCATTGTTGCAAAGTTATGGTAAAATAAAGGCCTACAAAAAATCCTAAATTAAGAGCCATTCAGGAGTCGAAAGAGCCTCTTCTTTGGGAGCTGAGCCAAAACAGCCAGCTCTCTGAAAAGAGCGGAACTTCCAATCACTATGGCACACCGAGCAGGAAAGAGAGAGAGAGGGAGAAGCCATGTTACTAGCTAGCTAAGCTAACTGGTAGGCTAATGAGCGCTAAGTCAGGAAATATCAATAACTACTCACTATCAAGCTTGCTGAGCCACCTGCCTGTTTCTTTTATGGCTAATCACTGCCCTGCAGTTCAGACAATTAACACAGTTTGTGCCAGCCTCCACCTGGCTTTTTAGTCTATTAATCTCCAGCCAGCTTTTCCTACAACTAGCATCAGGCCTGAAAGCCTCCAGCAGCCTTTCCTGTCAGGTGTGCAAGTAAGCAGCTGACTTCCCATTTAGCTAACCACCAGTCTTCATCCCAAATGGTTAGGCTTGGATTGCTTCACCTGTTGTCTACTCCCAGATCAGTCAGATTTCAACCTGCACCCCTGCATTCCTATGTGGGTAGCCTCCAGTTTGCTAGAATTCAGCCTGTTTCCCAGTTGCAAGCTTCCAGTTGGGCAGTCATTTGACTGATCCTGCCCATGTGTTGGCTTGCCTTCTGCAAACCCACAGTCACCTATCCTGAATTCCCATTTTCAATAGGAATTCTGCTGTTGGAGCACTCAGAAGTAGAAGACATGGTCCTCTCTGACACAGAATCAGCCTCTGTTCCACAACCATTGGCTGTCTCCATGATACCAAGCCAATTCAATTCAATTCAATTCAATTCAGTTCAATTTTATTTGTATAGCGCCAAATCACAATACAAATCATCTCAAGGCACTTTACAAAAACTAAAACTAAAAACCCAACAATTCCCTTATGAGCAAGCACTTGGCAACAGTGGAGAGGAAAAACTCCCTTTAACGGAAGAAAAAACCTCCAGCAGAACCGGGCTCAGTTTGGGCGGCCATCTGCCTCGACCGGTTGGGGTGAGTAGCCACTGGAGTAGTTGCTGGCTCTCACTGATACCTTTGGTTTCCCACTGCACTCTACTACACTCTGCCTGTACAGCCAGTCTTTGAGTATTGGGTAATAAAGTCAGCAGTGCAAACCAATGCACAAAGTCCCCAACCCTGGTGTCTCTGTCACTGTATACTTAAAATCCTCTTCCATGTAGGGCAGAGGTTGGGCAAATAGTGTTTCTTGCTATCATAAGTCTTGTCAATGTTTTTCCTTGGTTGTCTCTGTAGCTTCCAGTCTCTGTATTCCCTGATTGCTTCCTTGGATGACTGCCTGTGAGTTTTTCCAACTCTGTTATTTCCCTTTCTCTGACAGAAATCAGTCTGCCACTCTGTTTTGACCAGAAATACTTGTCCAGAGGGTTCAAAAGAGTCACCAACTCCCTATTAGATAATTATTTAGTTAGATCATCAAGGCATATTGTTAGAACTGTAACCTGTGTATATATTTGGGGCAGTCACATGATCACCACCTTTGAACTGGTCTGTTGTAATACCATCCTGTCATGGTCAAAACACTGGTTATGTGATTGATGTGACAGCTTGCATCAACAAGAGACATGACACATTCTGTAAGCTGAGGGAAATATTGCAAATTTAACACATACATCCTGCATACTAACTCAATAAAGAACCCTGCTGAAGTAAGAAATTTAGGAAACATGTAAATTTAATTCTTTCTACATTTGAGCATGATGATCAGTTTAAAATGTCCCTCAGCATTGCTTTCACTGTGTTGAAAGACCTCATAGTACCATATTATCCCTGCTCTCAGAGTGCAGGTCTACTTGTGGTTCCCAGAGTTTCCCACAATTTAATGGGAGGCAGAGCTCCTCTCCTGTGGAACCAGCTCCCAGTTTGGGTTCAGGAAGAAGACACTCTCTGTACTTTAAGACTAGACAGGCCTCTCCTCTCCTCTCCTCTCCTCTCCTCTCCTCTCCTCTCCTCTCCTCTCCCCTTCTCTCCTCTCCTCTCCTCTTCTCTCCTCTCCTCTCCTCTCCCCTTCTCTACTCTCCTCACCTCATCTCTCCTCTCTTCTCTCTTCTCCTCTCCCCTTCTCCTCCTCTCCTCATCTCACCTCACCTCTTCTCTCCTCTCCTCGTCTCCCCCCCTTCTCTCCTCTTCTCTCCTCACCTCAACTCTCCTTCTCTCCTCTCCTCACATCATCTCTCCTCGCCTCTCCTCTCTTCTCATCTCCTCTCCTCTTCCCCTCTCCTCTCCTCTCCTCTCCTCCACTCCTCATCTCACCTCACCTCTCCTCTCCTCTCCTCATCCCACCCCCCTTCTCTCCTCTCCTCTCCTCACCTCAACTCTCTTCCTCTCCTCTCCTCTCCTCTCCCCTTCTCTCCTCACCTCATCTCTCCTCCTCTCCTCTCCTCTCACATGCATATTCCACCACTGAATATCAATAACTTTGTGTTCTCTCTCTCTCCCCTAGTTTGTGCTCTCTCCCTCTCTCTCTGTACCTTCTGCATGTGTCTCCGGTCCTGGAGCTGTATATCGCTGATGTGCAGTTAGTAGCCCCACCAACCTGCAGTGTCTATTTGTTGTTTATTGTTGCTGTGCTTTTCTCTCTCCACTATCCACTCGCCCCAACCAGTCGAGGCAGATGGCTGCCCAAACTGAGCGTGGTTGTGCTGGAGGTTTTTTCTTCCGTCAAAGGGAGTTTTTCCTCTCCACTGTCGCCAAGTTCTTGCTCATGAGGGATTTGTTGGGTTATTTGTTTCTGTAAAGTGCCTTGAGATCATTTGTATTGTAATTTGGCGCTATACAGATAAATTGAATTGAATTAAATTAAATGTCAAGTTTACAATATTGCAAATGTTCTTTATGCCCTACTTTGGAGAACATGAAAACTAAACCTGGCATAACTAAGCTTGCCCTTTTACAACAAAACCCAAAAACATCACTAGCTTATGTGTAGTGTCTTCACAAATCCATGTGTAGTGATTTACTATCCGATACATTAGAGCAACCAACCAATAGTGCCAACAAAAAGTTGCTCGAACATGTATGTGGTACCCCAGTGTTAAAAACTAGATTACCTTCATTGTCATGGTTACAATAACAAAAGAGGTTCAGGATAAAACTTTGAAAACTTGTTGGTTTAGATGAGAAGGGTGAGATTTCCCAATGCTTGGCTGGATCTGCATCAAGTGAGAAGGAGAATTATAATATGTGTTGTGCAGATGTGTGATGTGTGTGTGTGACATCTTACTAGAAGTGTGTCTCACAGTGGGTTTCTCTAAGTCATTTGATGAATGCATGATGCAGATGTGTGTTTGTGTGTGTGCATGGGGCAGGTGTGACCATGTGTTTGTGACTAATTGGGAATTGTGAGGTTCCAGTCTCCCGTTTCCATCTCCATGACAATCTTGTGTGGAATCCCTTCCAAACCTTGCGCTCTCCCTCCTCCTCCCTGCTCCCCTGGCTTCACTCTTTCAAAAACAACTGGCCAACACTCAGACTCTCAGCTTTTCTTCATCTGCCTGTTTTTTTCTGTGGCTGTAGGCAGACTGGAATGGCAGCAAAGTTTTTCATCTCTGTCTCATCAGAGTGCTCCTATAAGCCTATGTACACATGTTGCATTTCTGTGTGTCATATTAAACACGAAAAGGTAACAGGATATTGAGGTTCCTTCATTAGTGCCATCATCACAGAGCTATGCAAAACTTTCTTGATCCACTTGCTTGTGAAACTTGGGAGAATGGTGTAGTGAATCATTTTGAAGTGAATGACTGTGTCCATGTGACTGGAAACCTGTCCTTCATGAATTCTGCCTTTCATAGTCAACTGGAATAGACTCTAGTCCCCCTGTGACTGCCAAGAATAATGGATGGATGTATCTAGGCACCCCTCACCAATTTCCAGACAACACACCCATTAAGTCCACAAGCACTAGAGCTGTAGTCCATACCAAAAAAGTATAATTTTTTTTAAGTTCAGGTATATTACACAAATATACTTTATATAGTAAGTATACTGTCACACAAGTATGATGTCAGTGTACTAGTACATTTTTAAGAGTACCACTTCAAGACTAAATTGGCCTATATGACAATATCACCTGTGCCTCCTTGTTCTCCAGTGAATCTAGAACATTTTGATCTCCTTGATCACAGAGCTCTGGCAGAAACGCTTCTACAATTAAAATCTACATCATGCTGCCTTGATATTTTACCAACAAATTTTTTTAAAAATGTTTTTAACAGCTTAGCTCCAGATGTATTTCAGATTGTCAATAGTTCTCTTCAGTCAGGGGAGTTTCCCCAGGCCTTAAAAACTGCTGTTATAAAACCTCTTCTTAAAAAGCCTAATCTAGATGCTTCAGCAGTAAGTAACTAAAGGCCAATATCAAATTTTCCATTTTTGGAAAAATAATTGAAAAAGTAGTTTTTCAAAAAATTCACAGTTTTATTGTGCAAAACAATCTTTTTAATGCACTTCAGTCTGGATTTCACGCACACTACAGCACTGAGACTGCACTTATTAAAATTTTAAATGATTTACATTTGACTAATGATAAATCAAAAACCTCTGTTTTAGTACTACTGGATCTCAGTGCTGCATTTGATACAGTTGATCATGATGTGCTGCTTGATAGACTAGAAATGTGGGTGGGAGTTACTGGCACAGTGTTAAATTAGTTAAAATCTTACTTACAAGATAGAGACTATTTTGTCTCACTTGGTAATTACGAGTCTGAGAGAACAAAAATTAATTGTGGGGTTCCTCAAGGGTCTATTCTTGGACCTCTCTTATTTGATGCTGCCCCTTGCTCAGATTTTGGAATACTACCACATTGACTACCATACCTATGCAGATGACACCCAACTTTATATATCAGTATCATCTCATGATTATAGTCCTCTAATTTCATCATGTGAGTGTATTAATCAAGTCAAAGAATGGATGTGCCAGAATTTTCTCCAGCTCAATACAGACAAGACAGAAGTGATTGTTTTTGGCCCCAAAAATGAAAGGTCAAAGGTCATTGCTCAACTTGACTCCATGTCATTGAAAGCTACAAATCAAGCCAGAAACCTTGGTGTAATCATTGACTCAGACCTGAATTTTAACAACCACATAAAATCCATCACTAAATCTTCCTATTACCACCTGAAAAACATTGTTAGAATAAAAGGTTTTCTGTGTAAACAAGATGCAGAAAAACTTGTTCATGCATTTATCTTCAGTAGGTTAGATTATTGTAATGGCTTGTTTACAGGTCTTAGCAAAAAGTCAATCAGGCAGCTGCAGCTAATCGAGAATGCTGCTGCCAGAGTCCTTACAAATACCAGGAAACTGGACCATATCACACCAGTTCTCAGATCACTACACTGGCTTCCCGTTAGTCAAAGGATAGATTTTAAAACCTTATTGCTAGTTTATAAAGCACTAAATGGTTGTGGACCAAAATATATTCAAGATGTATTAGTTCTCTATGAGGTTTCCAGACCCCTCAGGTCATCTGGGACAGGTCTACTGTGTGTCCCCAGAACTAGAATCAAACAAAGTGAAGCAGCATTCAGTTACTATGCTCCTCACTTGTGGAACAAACTTCCTAAACACCTGAGGTCTGCTCAAACTGTCAGCTCATTCAAATCAGGACTATAAACACTGTTGTTTACTGCTGCCTTCAAATAATTGTTCATCCTTGTTTTCTTAATGTGCTTTTACATCTTATTTTAATTTACTTTATTTTATTTAAATTTATTTTATTTTAAATGTCTTTGTTTTTAAATGCTCTTTTCCATGCGTTTAATGTAATTATATGCCTTGTAAAGCACTTTGAATTGCGTAGTGTATGAATGGTGCTATACAAATAAATTTGCTTTGCTTTACTTTTAGTTTCAAAAAGTATACTTAAAGTAGTAAACTTGGTGTACACAAATAGTTTGTATATTTCATTTTGTATTGAAACTCTACTATGTATTAAACTAGGCACTTCTTATATAATTTTAGCCCACTTAGTTTCTGAAAGTATACTTTGAAGTATACTGCAGATAAACTTCTATATATGTACTATTTAGTTTGTTAGTTACATAACACTCATTTCCTTTATAAAAGCATATTTTAAGTATACTTCTTTAGATATGACTAGTAAACTTTAAGTCCAGAATTAATTTACCTCTAACTTGTATTTTGCAGTACAACTAACCTGTACTGTCCTGTGTTTTAACAGGCAAACACAAGTCCACTATACAGCAAAACACAAGAATGGTTGCACTTACAGTGTGCGACACTACTTAAATACAATATAGAATGAAATAATAACCACATAAACTGCTACAGACACACACAACAAATGCAGCATAGACTATGTGATCACAAACAATAATAGTGGTCAAACATAGTTTCCATTCTTGGGGCATACTGGGAATTCTCGCCAGTATAAGGTTCGCAACCTGTCAGGGCCTTTCTGTGTGGAGTTTGCATGTTTTCCCCGTGCTTGTGCGGGTTTACTCTGGGTACTCCGGTTTCCTTCCACATTAAGCAGGTATAGATAATGGATAGATGGATTTCTGCAAATTTTAAGTAAGCTTATAATGTATTGAATCACATCTGACAATCATGACAACTGAGTACAAAGTGAAGCTTAAAAATTGACCCTTTCTTGCAATGTAGACAAAATTTAAAACAATCATCTGTTCACTTGTTCCTTGGCTTGTTTACTAGATATCATTGAAGTCTCCTACCAGGTTGTTGAGGTATATAGCAAATAAACAAAAGTGACAGACTAGTGACTGAACTGTATATTTATAATTCAGACTTTGTCTTGACTTATAGTAATCTCAACCCGAAAACCAGAAACCACATCTGCGCAGCTTTCATACTAAGTTGCTGTGTTAAATTTTGAAGGTAATCACAGCCATCAAGGTGAAAGTCATATCACTCCAATGTGTGGTGCTTTAAATTGTACTGTGCCATAATGAGAGGTGTTTCTTAGGCTTTCTCTGCCCTGTTTTTCTGTATATCACCAAGATTTGGACTGATTGCATTGTATTTAGCATGTTTCCATCACAGTATTTGCTATAAATAATATGCTACACATGTTTCAGATATTTTGTCCTCCTGTATTGTATAAACAGAGAGGGTATATCTGTTTGCTGTGGAAGCATGCACAGACAATGCTTGATTTAAGTGTAAATTTACAAAATCCCCCCCTGTCCGGAGCTTTGTTTTTTGGGGCTAATGTTTCTACATGTGATTTCTCTGTAATATCTGTGGGTACAATAACAGCTTGTCAAATTATTTTATTACACTGGAAGACACCAAATGTTCTATGGGCAAAGGAATGGGCCAGCACTATGGCTGAAATCGCGTCTTATTACAGTATGCTAAGCAGATTAAATGACAGGGCAGGTTTTGGGATCACATAAAGGTGGAGAATCTACCCAATTAAACAATTCGCATGCTGCTCTTTTGCCAGTGGGATCCTGTAGCATTATAATATTATCTAACATGGCTTCATTATTATTATTATTATTATTATAAGTTTACTTCCTTTTTGGCTGTTACCTTGTTCATGTTTCCTGCAATCTGTTTCCATGTAATGAGTAATCCAGTATTTTATTTTATTTCTTTTTCTTGATGTACCATGTGCCAAACTGTGGAAAAACAAAAAGTTGATAAAAAAAAGTAAATTTGCAGTACCTGATGAAAAATGGCTGGGAGGTTGCATTAGTTGACAGAGTGAAGAACAGATGGTGGTTGAGGAGCCAGAGGAGAATGGTCTCTTGTTCTGGGTCTCCAAGAACAGTAGCACTGGGTGTAAGAACATCTGTACCTATATGACCTGCAGTATCTCCCATAACTCTATAACATAAAAGGAAATGACAAATCACCAAGTTATATGTGTCTGAATGGATCATGGGACTACAGTTGCAAATTAGCTCAGGGATAATCCCAGCACACTTGCACTCATATTGCTTAATGTCTATTATTGATTAATGTGTACACTTCATTTATAGAATAATGATGAGTGGTATAATCTACCTGAGGTCAACAATGGCTCTGATAAACATTGTGTATATTGTGTCTGCTGTTTGTCAATCAGCAGACAAAAACAATGACCAACCAGAGAACATGGTCTTATTTAGTGTTTTTTCCTGCACCCAAGTGACTAAAAATGTTGAATGCATCTTTAACCTAATTATGCCATATCTCCTGCTAACTTAAAAGCAGACTCAGTCAGCATGTCAGAGCATCAAGTCACATGACTTCTTTTAGTGTTAAAAAGCTTTGACCATGACATTTCCATTATAGGTTTTTATTCACAGTGCCCACCAAATAATGAGAGGATTCAAATGTTATGGAACTCAGCGAGGTAAAAGAGCGGCTTGATGGAAAGAAGGGGAAATCTGAATGAACAGAAATTGAGTGGATGAAATAAGAAGAAGTAAGGAGGGCAGCAGAGTGGGGGCAGGGTGCAGATTATAGGGTGAGAAAGAAGCAGTGAAGACAGGCAAATGAAAGCCACAAAATGAAGGAAGAAAGGGAGTTTGAGATGGCGAGAGAGTACAAGGGAGGAGGAGGAGGGACGAAAGGATGAAGGGATAGATGATGAAGGGGTGGGGTGTGAGGATTGTGAGGATTGGGTGGTTTTGGGTGACAGGCCTCATTGAATAGACTTCTATTCTCCCCTCTGCTGGCTTCTCTTCTCATGCAAAACAGGCCTGTTCAGCCTCCCAGCCATCCGTCACAGAACAGAAAGACCATGGCAGGCCCTTTACGAGTCTCACACTTGCATAATCCCCCCCCCCAAACCACCCCACCATTTCTCAACCCTACAATCCAGCAACCAACAGGGGGTGGAGAGGGTAACAGGAGTGTGTATGTGTGCTGGGCAGCTGGGGGATGGTCATGGGCATGGGTATCTTTGCCACAGCGAAAGTGCCTTTGGAAGAAAGGCCACCTAGTCTGAGAGCAGGACAACAAAAATGTTTTGAAGCTGGACAGACCTCATATTGGGACAGCAGGCAGAGATTAGGAGGGGTTAACCAGCCCAGGATGCGACATGTGTTTATGTGTGTGTATGTGTGTAAGTGAGTGTATTTGTGTGTATGGGAAGTAGGGCGGGGGCCATTAAAAGTTTAAGCTGCAGTTACAAGTCAGTGACAGCTGGGGCACTTATTCACTTATTTTATGTGTGGCATTCATACATACCAGTGCAGGGCTCATATTCATATTTACTGTGCTGTGTGTGACAAGTGTGACAATGCTCTGTGTATGCTGCACATATGTTACACATAGAAGAGGAGGAGAGTAGTATACATTGTGAAGACCAGACCAAGGTTTATCCTAAGTAAGGACAATTTGGCTGGTCCACACTTCACTTCAAAAGGTTCTTTGAGGGTTAAGATTAGTTAAGGATTAGGGAAGGTTTAGGTATTTAATTGAATGAAGACCATTTTAATCCTACAGATGAATTGTATATGAATTAGACTTATCAGGTATCTCTGTTCAGTCATAGAGCTGCCAACTAGCCAGCTAAAAATATATTAGATTCTTCTTAGCAAAGCTTTTCTGTTTGTTGTGATCACATTCATCAGAATCAGAATCAGAATAAGTTTTATTGCCAGGTACAGCAAAGAACACTTTACAGTACTAGGAATTTGTGTTGGTGTCTGGTGCAAACATATACAGATATGAAGTATGTATACAATTTTAAAATAAACTACAATAAAATCAAATAAAATAAATACTAAAATACTGCTATACACAGAAAAGTTAATAAAATCCTTCCCATTATTGCCATAGAGTTGTGTTTTAGGAAACTTGGGACCAATTTAAAAGGGATTTGGACTCTATAACCATTCCTGTGGAAAATCAATGAACATTAAGCATGACATCCCAGTGTGAAAAAACAAACATGACTGTAAATGTATCTGATCACAGCCAGGTACATGAAGGGACAGGTCCCTAATTAGTTTTTAACTCATGTGCATCCAAAAACCAAAACTGATTGGATGCTCAAACGTTTCTGAGTTTATCACTACAGGGTTTTGTTCAAATGGCAACAAAATCTAAATGGGAACTGGAATAGTGTGCTGAAGTCATGAATTTTTTTTGATGACATGAAATAACTGAAGGAGACACGCCATTTGCATAAGATGATGAAGAATAATACTGAAACAAGGCTGAGAGAAGACAATAGTGATTCCACAGACTACTTGAACAAATAGATGATATTAAATGTAAAGTTATTCGGATTTACATCAAAATGCTGGGCGAAAAGTCAGAGGGAAATAGGTTGTTAATCAGTTTGTACTGGGTCAACTGTGAATCAGTTTGAAACACAAAGAGAAGACAAGATAACTTAACAACCCTGCCATAGGGTGGAAAGAACAATGTCTCCCTCTACAGGACTACTGGTGTTTTTAAATTGTAAGTATTGAGTCATGGGTAATTCTCATGACCTTACTTTTAGTCTCCTCACTCCTTGGGTGACCTGCAAATCACAGAAACACTGGGCCCTTAGGCACACACATGTAAAAGGCCCCTATATCTCTTGCACTTATATGAAGAACCACATGACTAATAGTCAGTTTGTGTCTTCTTGTGGTTGCTTTATGTCTATAGTGATGTCTTTTTTAGCCATTTTATGCCCACTTGGGCTTGTTTTGCATATCTTTATAGTCATTTTGCACCAGTGTTGACTTGTTTTGTATCTATTTTTTTGTGGTTTTTCATATTCATATTGATCATCATTTTGCCATGTTTGGAGTTGTTTTCACACTCTTCATTTACTGTTTGTTTTTAGTGGTGTTGAATCTCTTCCCCTCACGGTTCTTGTCTACTGGCTCCTGGGCCCGTGCCCGTTCAGCAATCTATCCGTGCTGGAAATCATTTGTTCTTCACCATCAAGAATAATAAACCAGTCCAGTGTGTAACAATCCAGTCCACTACCATCACTTCTCAACTGAGACAAAGTTTAGATTTTATTCGTACTCTGAATCATTAGTTTTTTGCAATGATCCTGATAACATTAAGTCTAATTAAAAATAGAACATAAAGCTTTCATCATTCATTAGAAAGATTCTTTTAATTTATGCTCATCTTCCTGATTGATCCACTATCATGGATAATCTTATAGTCACAAAGGAGGAGTCTTGTCTATCAGCAGTAAAAAGATTAGTTTTGACATAAATTGTCAACATATTTTCCACTTTCCCTAAAACATATACAATATGATAGTAAATAATTTCTGTATGATAAGGTGGATAATTTTATAATGACTAGAACCAGAATATAAATGCTGATGCAAAACAATTTAAAAAAAGCTTATTTTTTAGGCCTGATAATCTTTGAATGAACCATTTCAACAAATGCACCCCATTTTCACAGTTTGTGTATATTGTAGCAAGTTGTTATGAGGCATGCAACTCTATCAGAGCTCATAAATTAAACATAAAATGAGCTGCAATTAACCTAATCATACAAAAAATATGCAATCATAAGAATTTATTAGGAAGACAAGACAGTGGCTCTTACTCTGGCTGTTAATTTGTTATAATTCCTAGCTTTGGTTATGTTTTATATAGAGACATATTTGACTTTGATTTCATGTACAAATGTATTGTCTCTAGCATTCTGCCAGTCATGGCCAAACTTCATATCAAATCTGGACCATACAAATTAAAGCCCTATGGAAGAGATCAATTTCCCAAATCCTGAAAGATATTTATGCTTGCAGAACATTTACACTGCATGCAAACTTTGCTTCCATTTTGGATGCAACACCAAACTACTTTGGCACTGTATATGCACAGATTGTGGTCACCTTTCCAAATAATCAAGGTGTACATGTGGCTAATTAGACATGACTCCAATATATAATCAAATATTTATTGTACAATGTTACAGTGTTCTAATGAACAGGCTGAAGAATGCTACCACCACTCTCTGAAGCAGCACAAGAGAAAAAAAAAAAACAGAAATTGGGAATAAATAGCCTTACTTTGCTGTGAGTACTTATTTGTCAGTGTAGGTAGTGCATCGCAACTACAGCATGTTTCCAAAAGGTTCCACAAGACTGCCGGATTTACTTTCCCACACTGCATTTGACCATAAATGCTTTTATGCTATCTAAAAATGCAGAGCCAAGTTTACACTGTTAAAGGAGTAACCTTTATTTAATTTTTTTTAAAGACCATTAAAATAAATAATATACAGAATCCAATGTAAAAAACCTGATACGCCGCTTCTGCCTGAAAAAGGTTAACAATTCCATAAATTCAATTTAAAAAAAAAAAAAAGAGCACTGACCACATACCCCAAAACACAGTGGCTCTTCTAAACCAGACATCACACCTCTTGATCACAGGTATCTTAAAAGTTAGGACTTGGTAAGAGACGACAATTTTATTTCTGGGTGTGAGGAATGGAAGTTAATCTCATATGTATTCAATCATCTGGTTTGGTCCTTCCAGGTCAACTGTCTTCTCCCCCTCTGACATTTTGATGAGGTAGGTTACAAAAAAAAAAAAAAAAAAAAAAATCCAATATTTTTTCAAAATGAAATTTAAGAATGTTGAAATTCCACCCAGTCTAAAGAACTCACCATTGTGTTTTTGTCTCCAAACACCTGTGACCACCACTCAGTCTTAAACCGAATGCTACTGGACAGATGTCTGTACAAGTCAAACAGTTTGTGTGTACAAAAAAAAAAAAAAAAAACACTACATGGATCAATGTGGTAAACAACTCATACATGATGGATTTTACTATAGTTTTTTTTTTTTTTTTTATTGAAGACGTCCTGTGTGCTCTAGCCCTGAAAGATCTGTTCTTACATGATCATGATATATGTTTAAAGGCAGTTTTGAAGTACACTGAAGGTTACTGAAATACTGATGTGGTCAAATGCAGCATTTCTCATTGCATTTAGATCATTGTGCCAAATACACTGAACTGCAAATCATCAACGTGGAAATTCAAATCAATGCTTTAAGAAAAATTTAGGTGACAGTTCTATGGCAAGCAGGTCAGTAATTCACCCTTCCAAGGTTGCCAAAAACAATTTCAAAATTAGACAAGAATAATGGTGGCATTTCTACCTTTTCTTAGACTGTAGGGTAAAAGATGTGGTTCAGACCATATAAAGAAACAAGGTATGACTTCTAAAATAAGGAGTAAAGGCTGGACAATGGGGTCAAATCTCCTAGATAAGGTCAGCCACATTCATTGGCATCTCCTCAATGGTGGTGTTGTAGAATGTCTCAATGTCCCTCAGGGTTCGCTTGTCATCCTCAGTCACCATATTGATGGCTACCCCCTTTCTGCCAAAACGACCACCCCGACCAATCCTGTCAGAAAAAAAAAGAATTACTTTCACAGAGCAAAGAACTCTACAGTCAAAGCAAAGTTGGTCATATACTTAACACTGCATTAGAACCTTTGAATTTCAATTGAACTACACTGAATGACAACCATGGAAACAAAACTAACTGAATCACATATGAAAAAATTAAATAAGCACTTCGCTAGCATGTACAGTTCAAGCCAATTTTGCACTTTACACCTATAGCTGTGTTTTTACCTGTGGATGTAGTTTTCTCTATTGGTTGGTAAGTCATAGTTGATGACTAGGGACACCTGCTGGACATCAATACCTCTGGCCTGAGGAGTAACAATGACTTAGTTAGCACAGGCATTTGTATCCTAAAGCACAAGAGGTGACATGATTAAGGTCTGCCACTTCCTGTTTGAGCCAAACACCCAAGATGCCAGTGTTATTGGGTGACCATGGCCAAAACTCATTGGAACCAATAGTGAGTTCTATATAAAATATGTATAAATGGAAAATATTCTGAGAATTTAATGTAATCTGCCAATTAGTTGTGAGTCAAGGACTTAAACCCTGCCACAGTGGAGGGCAGATAGGTTTCTCTACCAAGGAACATTCAATCCTTCACCAACACAGCAGATGGGAGGAGAGGGATCCTTGGACATTCAGCACACCCCATATTTGATTTGAAGTTGCCTGGGTTGAACAGAGCCAAGAGTGGGTGACTGGTTAAGGAGGAAAAAAAAAAAAAAAAAAAAAAAAAAAAAAACAAAAAACACTTCACAACAAAAACACTACCATCAGCAACCAATGCACTGTTAGAACCTCCCATCTGTCTCTGAAGGCAACATAGAAAGACTGTACATACCAGCAGGTCAGTGGTTATAAGAACTCGACTGGAGCCAGAGCGGAACTCTCTCATGATCAAGTCTCTCTCTTTCTGGTCCATGTCACCATGCTGAAAGGCAAGTTTGGAGGAGGCAAGTGGAAACAAGGTAGAGTGAACAAATGTACAACCAGGACTGTATTACTACAGTGCAAGAATCAATTCTCCAATCTTTAACAGGTTTTATGTGGATATTTGCTTTTAAATCTAATGTGAGGTTTCTGTAATTTTACATTTACACTTTTAATATGCATATTTATTTAGATTACAATACTGATCAATGGGGCTACCAAAAAAATCTGTACCAATACATTTTGTCATACCAATCTGGAATTATAGTATCCCACTAGTGTACCACAAAGAACCTAATAGCCATTTTAACAGTTTAATAAGTAGAAATAGTCCAGCTTCTTACAAGAGCAGACACAGTGAAGTCTCTGGCATGCATCTTCTCAGTGAGCCAGTCTACTTTCCTCCTTGTATTGATGAAGATCACAGCTTGTGTGATGGTCAGGGTTTCATAAAGGTCACAGAGTGTGTCCAGCTTCCACTCCTGAGAAACACCACCGAGCCAGATACTGTCATCTTGATCAAGCTCTATTTCTGTACACAGCATGTTCCACAAAATTTCTGTACACTACAAGTTTCATCAGGTACACTGACCTAAAACTAATGCAGTCTAATACAGAGGTTTGACAATAAATTCTCCTTCACAAACATTTATAATAGTGTTACTTAATCTGAATCTGTATGATCATTTTGTTTAAGCAGTGTAGTTATCTTACAAACCTAGTTTGCTGAATAAACATACTGCTAGGTGCTCCCCACCTCTTTCTCCACATTGATGTAGAATTGGCGGATGCCCTCAAGGGTCAGCTCCTCCTTCTTTACCAGGATTCGAACAGGCTCGCGCATGAACTTCTTTGTGACCTCCAAAACATCGGCTGGCATGGTGGCCGACAGCAGGACAACCTAGAGAAACCAAACCAGGGAGGACTAGTTAAAACCAGACCTGACAAATGGTTTGTCAACATTTCTTGCAGTCCTAAATTATGATGCATTTTTCATCCCCCAGTGCTGGTAGCTTGATAACTGCAACTCATAAGGACTAGAAAAACTTTCCATATGCCTGCAGAATTCAGCTTAGCTGAAAGCAGTTCCAAAATTTGTCTCAGTAAATCATTCTTCGTTGCAGTTCTTACCTGTGTGTTGCTCGACAGTTTCTGAAAGATCTCGTAGATCTGATCCTTGAACCCCCGACTCAGCATCTCGTCAGCTTCATCAAGGACAAACATTTTGATGTACTTGGAAGCTTTAAAAAAAAAAAAAAAAAAAAAATTGGGTGGGGAGTTTGTCTTCATGTAGTAATGCTTTCATGGTTGGAAATAAATGGTGAGGAATTCACTGTTACTCCATCAAAAACATCCATAAATGACATTTCAGTAGAGAATACCCAAGCTGACTTGAAAGTTAAAGAAAATGGGGATACAAACCCCCATCTGATGTTGGAAGGGTGAGTGGGGAAAGCACTTCTGACAAAGTTAAGAATATAAACCCCACTTCAGTATTTGTGCTTTTTAAGTCATTCTCTCAAACATATTCTTCTGATGAGACCAAACTGTCAAACACTAGCCAATGGCACAAATGCTTTTAGAAATGTGATGGCTGCTGTACTCAGTAGTGATGTATGATCATGCCTCTGGATCCCTGCTGTGTTTAGGACTCAAGCCAACAGAACGCCAGTGAGATCAAAAACAAACCAGTGGTGTACAGAGTCAGCTGACACGCATGGGTTTCATCATTATACAGCAGTATGTCACAGTAGCACCAGTGAACTGACCACAAGGAAGTGCACTAAAATAGAGTGGTTTTATGGAATGACAAACTATCAAATTTTAAGTTAACCTTCCAGGTCCTGTCTCCCACATCCACCTGCAGCCAGCAACTGCATAAATGGACAATTCTGAATATATAACTCCATGTTGAATTTATATGTTTGACAGCAATTCTGGAAACTGTTTAAATTAAAACTTATTCATTACCGTTTAATCCCGGCTGTACTTACAGAGGTTTCTGCGGGTTAACATGTCAAAGACACGGCCAGGGGTTCCCACAACAATGTGAGGGGCTTCAGCCTGAAGCTTCTGGACCTCACTGCGGATGTTGGTCCCTCCAATACAGGCATAGCAACTGGCTCCCATGTAGTCACCCAGGGCCAGCACCACTTTCTGGATCTAAATTATAAAGGAGGAGAGAAAAAAAAAAAAAAAAAAAAAAAAAAAAAATGTGTTGATTGTGTTAAAAACCTCAAACAAGGCATGTTGCAAAGATTATGTAAACAGTCACCTACATCAACTGTAAACACTTGCATTAAATGAACTTCCTCTCAAAAGGTGCTGTATTCAGAAGCAGTGATTTATGATCATGCCTCTGGATAACTGCTATGTTCAGGACTCAAGCCAGCAGAACACCAGCCAGAGCAGAAACACACCAGGAGTATACAGAGTCAGTTGACACGCATGCGTTTCATCACTATACAGCAGTTCTGACTGAATGCAGCTTCAAAGATGTATTAGTGTTCAGATGTGTCACACTGCTTAAGCAGAGAAAAGTTGGTGTCCCAGCTAAGAAATGTAACTACACTGACTTTATAACCATCTCCTTCCAATGTCATTGTGCATTATGCAATTAAATACCCAATGTATACAAGCTTGGCAGAAATGTGCACTTACACTGTTCTATACAATAAACAGCAACTACAGAACTTAAACAGCAGTGTGTTGTGTAATTACTAAGCTCCTGAAGTCTATAACCACCATCTAAATCCACATTAACTTAATCATAAACAGAGCTCAATGCTTTAAATACACAAGACTTTGTATACAAAACATTGATCAATTTTGTCAATTCGTGATATACAAGGACATGTATAAAGACCTTCAAAATAAAGTAGATGAAAATACCATTTTAGCACAAACCCACCTGCTGAGCCAACTCCCTGGTAGGAGCCAGGACCAGAGCTTGAGTGGCTTTTAGCTCCACATCAATCTGCTGGAGAATGGAAATAGCAAAGGTGGCAGTCTTCCCAGTGCCAGACTGGGCCTGAGCAATCACATCATAACCTTCAAAAAACAAAATACAGCAAATTGACTCAGATTCAACACAGAAAAAGAAAATTAAACCACAAAATATTTACATTGGCTTGTTACAACTTTCCCTACAGTGCAACCATGCTAATTCTATCCAGGGTCTACACTTTCAAATTCAACATATGTCCAGTAGGTTAGGTAGAGATGGAGGTGAGTTTATGTGCAAGGTGACCAGTGTTTCAATCCCTCAATTGATAAGCTATATGGGTGGTGTCAACTTTAATTTAAACTAGGACAAAGATGCTTAGGAGCCTCCAGAGCCCAAAACATTATGGAAAATAAGACAGCAGAGGCACTGACGAGAGAAAGCAAATAAAGAACTAGTTGAACAGCTTTGAGCTAGCACCATAAACCCACAAGTATATGCGGACTGGCTAATAAACATTTTGGATTTGTAAGTGGATCTTGTGTCAACATGCCGCTTGTTACATAGTGGGAGGGGTTGGGGAAAATCTTGAATAGCGTGCAGGAGACATGTCATCAGCTGATAGTGTTTATTTGAGACAAGAACCTTTGACATTAGGCAATATAAGGCAGCTTCTTTTGAGGTACCTTCTCAAACCCCATTTAGAACCCTCTACAAAAACTGACATTGGATTGTTTTAAAATCACCCCAGGCTAAGATAATGCAATAACAGGTCTTAGAACCACCATATAAACCCCACACAAAGTAACAGAAACAGGTTCAACTCATCTGTTATGAATAGCTGTTGTACTCGTTTACCCAACCTAACAGCTCAACTGTCGCTCATGCCCTAAATCATGATCATTTAACACAATTACTTACATTGATTATTGCATAGATATTACACAACTTCTGACAGCATAGGCTGAGTGAGTTTAGGTTTGGGAGGGGTGAAAATGTGTGTAATCAAGCAAAACTAGCAAAATGGAATGTGGGGGAAAATATAAACATATCTCCCACCACATTCCATTTTGCTTGTAATCAGATGTATATAGGATGTGCAAGACTAGCAAAAGCACATCAATTCTTTGCTCACCAACCACTGTTCTGGAAGCAACTGGTGTATGCTTCCCATTTCTGATGCATGTTCAGTGCCACACCTTGACTACTAGAATACTTGCTGGACAACACAGACTAGTGTATATAAGCCAAGTCATCATAAATGGTTGAATTAATGTCAATATACTAGGCTCTCTGTCCTTCATATAGCTTACAAATATTTTCTTGTACCTCAAAAGATAAGATGCTGGGTTTATAATTTGATGAGAAGGTAATGATGGCATTTTTATTGGCTCATTATACACAGCAAAATGGCAGGCAGCAAACCTTTACATACCAAGTTGCCTCAAAATCAAGCTACAAAATTAAAGGGAGGTGACAAATCAAGAACAAGGTAACATGTTTCTGATTGTTGCCAAATATGGGCAAAGCCCACTAAAGTATGTTAGCAGGATTTTGTAAATGAACTATAAATATTTCTTTGCCTGTTAATTTAACATCAGAGAGAAAGGATGAGATACATATACACACACACACAAAGAAGTTAAGAGATTTCATAATAGGGGTATGCCTTACTGACCCTTGATACAAGGGAGAATGGCTCTCTGCTGGATAGCAGAAGGCTTCTCAAAACCATAGGCATAAATTCCCCTGAGCAGAGCCTCCCGTAGGTTCATCTCATCAAAACTGTCCACGATCTGGTTCCAGTTGCTCTACAGAAGTAAGAAAAACAAAGGCAAAAATAAATAAATCAGACATCTCAAGATTTATATAATTACACTTAGGAATGCTGTAATGTTTGACACATTCACAGTACTGAATCTTCAACTTTATCTGAATGTCATGCAACTACATGGTGGGTGATAGGGAGGTTTACACCATCTTACCACAGACACAGGGGACTCACCTCAATGATCCCATCTGGCTCCATGCCCTCTGGGCCATTGTCTCTGAGAAGGACCAAACAAAGAAGTCATTTGTATTACACACTGCAATTCTTCTGCACACTTCAGAACATACTTTAATATCCCAAAAGAAATCAAAGAGGAAGAAAATCCACCATGTCAACTTTAGTGACTGGCATTTCCAATGCAAGGCCTGCTGTCCATACGGAACTGCTAGAAGCAGGATTTAAAAAGGACAAAAAAAAAACAAAACAAAAAAACTACCATAACTAAAGTTACTGCCATATTGTAATGGCTGGGGGCTGGATTAATAAAAACTGAATATTTAACTGCAGATCTGCATTCCAGTAGGTGAAATTTACTCTATTCTTACTCATTTAAAAACGAGCTCAACCGATAAGTTAATGATGTCCACTACCCCTAAACATGGTACTTTCCCTTATGGGCCGCAAGGCTGACTATTCTGTTCGCTGTTTCTTCCTCGTACATTTAAGTTAACGCCTTTTTCAGGAGTCCGCCATTTTTCCTACATACATTCAAGATGGTCGTTTTTCCAGACAGTGGAAGAGCGAGTGGGTCAGTAGCGGCGGGCAGGTTACAGACCATGTACAAAATGGGACTTTTAGTTGTACCAGCGGGGAAGGCTGGATAATAAGATACGGCCACGCGGTGAAATGTGGGACCAACAAACAAGAAACGCGTACCTGGATGTAGCCAACAGTTAGCCCCGGCCCGCTAAAGTTACGGCCCCCGCAACGGGCCTGGCTTGTCGTTATGTGGCCTTCCATTAGGCCCTTTAGGTCGGCGTAGTCCATTTACAATAGCACACACCGACACGCAGAGTTTGTTTCTCGAACCTAACGTTCAGTTCGCCAGCTACTAAGTAAGAGAGCCACAGCCGGTCAGGGCCCAAACCACCGGCATTGTCCACAGTACTACCGCGACCATGTGCGTCCATAGTAGAAAGAAGAACAGATATCTCTGCGTTTACATAGCCAACGTCGAAAAACATCATCCACTGTGTGATAAATACAGTTCCACGTCTGCCATACACCTTTATGTAAGGGTTGGTCTAATAACATCAAAAGCACATGGCACAGAAATCGTTAAGGCCTAGATCGTGCTCCTTCACGTGCTACTCACAGCGCCGGCTGCCATTTCAATTCACTCTGTCCAGCAGCACCGGCGATCGCCATTATTCGTTTCCTCAAACGAACAGGTTGCCTATAATTTAGGTAACCCTAGCCCACCATAAATGCCCAAACCCTGACATAAGTGTTCACAGTAATGGTTTATGGAATGTAACTTAAATGCCTGTGGTCTCCGCCGCACGCGGGCCTTAGCGTTAACTCTTAATTCAGCACAGAAAGACCAGGATGCTTTACTCAGTGCGTTTATCATGAACATCAATCAATACCAATGAATAAAAATACCGACATAAACAAAAACACCGCATAGGACAATTTAAAAATATATTTAAAAAAAAATCCCTTACCTATTATCATACTCAGCCGACATTATTCCAAAGAAAGAAACTGCGGCAGAAATGTCTTATATACGTTGCAACACACAAAGACGCTTTCTCATTGCAACAAATCGCCGTCATTTAGCTGATGTCCCACCCACACTGACTTATTATTGGTCAATTTATATGTCATATGAAAGTGGGCGGGTCATATCATTTATAGTGGGCGTGGTATTTCTGTTAGCACGCCAGAGGGGCGGGCTTTGCAGTTTCATAAGCGACACATATCCCAGATCATATCGTTTCAGCCATTTGTGAATGTGAATGAAAGGCCGATACCTTGGCTACAAATGCTTTTCTATTGTTTCTGAACCATGTTCTTTGGCTTTAATTCGCAGGTCAAACAACGGAATAGTGCAGCAGTGACACATCTCATGATAATGCAAACTGTTGATGAGTCACACCGTGGTCTGCCCAAACACAACTCACGAGAATAACTCGGAAATTTACTTTTACGTAAGCTACTCTAGAGAACATTGCCCAAGCTGAAAGACATAGAGCTCTGAATAATTTTTTAAGTATTTCTTTCTGAAATTCACGTTAGCATGCAAAAAGTTTTGCGTTACCTCACATTACGTTTTTCATCTCGTCATTTTATTTTGCATTCCCTTAGATTCAAAGAGGACCTGTAGTCTGACATAACAGCTGAGCTGTTTATTACAGAACAACATTTAAGTGAATAATGCCACAGAAAGATGGCAGTGCCCCATCAGGTTTAAATCATTTGAAAATATGCATAGTATGATAAAAGGGGACTGCATTAAATAGATACAGGTGTGTGTGTGTGTGTGTGTGTGTGTGTGAATTGATATGTTTGTGCTCACTGAGTGTACTCCAGCTATTGTGATCTTCATGCATGGTAATGGCATGGCTGATGGTAACATTAATATCTGATATGAGCACAGCATATTCAAACCCTCGGAGTTATCAGTGTTTTCTTGGCCAATGTTAACTGTAGCTGTAATAGTACAGAACAGATAGCCATAGCAATACCATAATATACAGCTCAAAAGGGGAATATTTATATCACATATTGCATCTTGATGAACAAATTACTCAAGTTCTTTATGCATGTACTTTGTATGAATTGTTTAGGACAAAATGACATAAAAATGTGACAACCCATATTAGGGCTGTATTCAAAATCACACAAAAAAATCAAAATTAAAAATTAAAATTACAGGCTTATTCCAAGTTAAATCAGTTTCATGACAGTAACTCATAATGTGACTCAGAAGTGTTTATGCCCCCAATATGCCTGTATGCATGCCCAACAATGTCTGCCCATGCTCCTGATAAGTCAGCAGATGATGTCCTGGAGGATCTCCTTCCAGAACTGGATCAGGGTGTCATTGAGCTCCTGGTAATGTGTCATAAATGGTCAGTTAGATTTAGGTCAGAGGAATGTGAGGGCCAGTAAATGGAATCAGTGCCTTTGCCATCCAGGAGCTGCCTACACACTTTGGCCATATGAGACCAGGCATTGTTCTATGGACTCAAGCTGTCAGAGGTCAAAAAATATAAAAGGCACCTGATACATTAAATGGGCTCCATCAGTAGAAAATAATTCACATTTGGCAAAATAAAAAAAATGAAAAAATTGAGGATAAATGCTGTTTATCTTATCTTAAAAAAGCTACATCCAGTTAGGATTAACATTTTACTGAGTGATCAAACAAATAAAGCTGTAATGACGAGACCACTAAGTGCCTCAAATGCATTGATTATTCAGAACACAGAGATACAGACAAGTATACCCAGGCAAATATCTGAACAGTTCAAAAGTCAGAGAGGAATTCAGCAAAGACAGATATCAAAAACCAGTAGGGCCATACACAAGACAGAACACTAATTTAGACAACGGCTAATATGCTCAACTACAAAGAGTACAAGAGGTGTTGGGGATGTCACAGCTCTGGTCACCCCTGGGTCTGCCACTGGTCAGAATCATGCACACCAGTAATGCTGGAGGCAATTTTGATGGACTCTCACAGTGCTCCTCCTGTTCCTCCTTGCACAAAGGAACTGATGCTGGTCCTGCCACTGGGTTACATCTATGGCCCTGTCCAGCTGTAACGGGAGAAATGGTTTAAGAGCATGGTGCTAAGGAAATGTTTTAAAGTGAATAATCCGATGGTACTACACTGCCTAGGAGTGGAGTTATTGAATGTTTTTGAAGTGTCTTTTTGGTGTTTTGTACAGTCCATTTTAAAAGGTCAAGCTAAAGGCAAAATGACTTTAAAAAAAACAAAGCTAACATAAGTAGTGGTGGAGAATGTGAACGTCAGTTCATTTACACAAATAAAAGTAATAGCACACTGTAAAAACACTCCATTACAATAATCTCATTTGAATTGTCATGCAAGTAAAAATGTTTGAAGGTACTTAAAATAAAATGCCAAAAAAGTACTTAGTTCCAATTATGTAGATTTTAAACATTAACATGTAGTGTAATATTTTGGGGATTTCAATTCAATTCAATTCAATTTTATTTGTATAGCGCCAAATTACAATACAAATCATCTCAAGGCACTTTACAAAAATAAAAAACCCAACAAATCCCTTATGAGCAAACACTTGGCGACAGTGGAGAGGAAAAACTCCCTTTAACGGAAGAAAAAACCTCCAGCAGAACCATGCTCAGTTTGGGCGGCCATCTGCCTCGACCGGTTGGGGTGAGTGGATAGAGGAGAGAGAAAAGAACAGCAACAATAAACAACAAATAGACACTGCAGGTTGGTGGGACCAGTAACTGCACATCAGCGATATACAGCTCCAGGACCAGGGACACCTGCAGAAGGTACAGAGAGAACAGAGAGAGAGAGAGAGAGAGAGCACAAGGTTAGTGACATTCAATGGTGGAATATACATGTGAGGGGGGAGGAGAGGAAGAGAGGGGAAGGGAGGGGAGGGGAGGGGAGGGTTAGGGGAGCTCGGTGCACCAATGGTCCTCGGGCAGCCTAGGCCTATAGCAGCATAACTAAGGGATGGTTCAGGGTTACCTGAAGCCAGCCCTAACTATACACTTTGTTAAAGAGGAAGGTTTGAAGTCTAGCCTTAAAAGTAAGGTCTTTAAGGTATGAAGGAGCTTGATCATGAAGGGATTTGTATGTAAGGAGAAGGATTTTAAATTCTATTCTGGATTTTACAGGAAGCCAATGAAGAGAAGCTAATATAGGAGAAATATGATCTCTCTTGCTAGTTCCTGTCAGGACTCTGGCTGTGGCATTCTGGATTAACTGGAGGCTTTTTATGGAGATACTGGGACATCCAGATAGTAATGAGTTACAGTAATCTAGCCTTGAGGTAACAAATGCCTGGACTAGTTTTTCTGCATCATTTTGAGACAGGATGTTCCTAATTTTGGCAATGTTGCACAGGTGAAAGAAGGCAGTTCTAGAAATTTGTTATATGTGTGAGTTAAAGGAGTGAGTGTCTGAGTGTCATCTGCATAGCAGTGGTAATTAATAGAGTGCTTCCTGATGACATTGCCTAAAGGAAGCATGTACAGGGTGAACAGAATCAGCCCTAGCACAGAGCCTTGTGGAACTCCATAACTAACTTTTGTGCATGTGGAAGGTTCATCATGGACATGAACAAACTGGAATCTGTCCAATAAATAGGATTGGAACCATTTTAATGATGTTCCTCTGATACCAGTCACATGCTCCAGTCTCTGTAATAAGATGTGGTCAATAGTGTCGAATGCAGCACTAAGATCTAGGAGGACAAGTATAGAAACATGTCCATTATCTGAGGCTAAGAGAAGATTGTTGGTGACTTTTAACAGTGCTGTTTCTGTACTATGATGTGCTCTAAATCCTGATTGCAAATCTTTAAATAGTTCATTCCTGTGTAAGTGGTCTGATAGCTGCTTAGCAACAGCTTTTTCTAGGATTTTAGAAATAAATGGTAGGTTGGATATTGGTCTATAATTAGCCAAGACTCCTGGATCAAGACTAGGCTTTTTGAGTAAGGGTTTGATTACTGCAGTCTTAAAGGCCTGTGATACTAGAGGTAAATTTAAGTCTAATAAAGATAATGGCAGGGTGTCTTTAAGCACTGAAGCAGTCTAAACATAACTGAGGTCTTGCAGATTCAAGAGCTACTGTAGTAGAAGATTCATTTATTGCAGCTATAGGAAGCATCTGATGAATTTTATCTCTAATAGCTGTGCTTTTTTTTGTAAAGAAACTCAGCCTGGCTACAGTGCTGATTTGGCTTCATTTGACAGTGCAGAGACAAACAACAAAGGGTACTAACATGAAGTAGTATTAATAAACTGCAGGCTTTTGTTTGCCACTTATTTTTATTTTCAGCAACCATAATGACTTGTAGAAGATATATAAAATGTCAATTTTGTTGCATTGACCCCTGTTTGGAAAAAAAAAAAAAAAAAAAAAAAAAAAAAAAACCAAAACAAAAAAAAAAAAAAAAAAAAAAAAATCACACTGCTATCAACAAATTTGTCTTTTATTATAAAAAGAAGAACAGGGTACTGTAACTATTGTGGACATGCTGGATCTGTGGTGGTTGTCACCAAAATGGCTCTGAAAATTTCAAAGAAATAACTGGAGGATTTCTTTTGTATCTACCCCAAAAAGGAAAAGCCCTCTTTTAACACAATTTGTTTAGAATAATAAGCATATCAACACTTTCACTGACAGAGATAAAACACAGAAAAAGATAAATGCCATGTAAAGCAACCCCCCCTCCCCCTACTCCTTAGGTCAATATTGGAGGGGGATTCAAAGACACAGATCCAGTCTCATACATGAAGATGTTTGTAAAAATTGTAGTGATGGAAGCAGTGGAACTTTCTGGCACAGGGCTCAATTTGTGGCATGTTCCATGGAGCTGTAAATTTTGTTTTCCCTGAAAATTAAATGCACTAGAATGACTTTTTACATGTTTTCTGACACCAGCATGGCATCATCAACTCTGCATTCTAAGTTCCGTTGTCAGTATCAGTTCAAATCCACATAACAGCAACTGTTAAATATACATTGGAAATTTCATGCGCACTACAGTGGCAAACATTATGTGCTGACTAGACTGCGTAATCAACTTAACATCGGCTGCAGCCTGGGGGAGTGTATTTTATTTTTCTTTGTTTTTGACATTTGGAATGGAACACAGCATACTGTATGACCTGGATGGATGAAAGGCAAAAATCCACTATAACTATTTAACCACAAGCTTACACATACTGGTTTAAATTCATTTTGCTGTCCGTACTATGTCTGCACTCCCTGTTCAGGTGTTTTTGTGTGAAGGAAGTTGTCAGGTTGGCCTAAACTGTGGTCCAACCCTTCATTTAAACTGCATTTTTAGATGATATCATGATCTTCTTCATGCTCCCATTTAGCCTAAAAAAAACAAAACAAAAAAACAAGTGCACTACAATAGGATGGAATATTAACACATTCCTAAAATGGAAACTAGTGTTGGCCTCTGTCAACCACAAAGGAATAACCATGACAAGGAAATGAAATCAGAGCTTTTAAATTGTGGAAAGAGGGAAAGCAAAGAGAGACAAAACAAAGTGAAACATGACACTGCCTTCAGTACAGGTTGTTCCTCTGGATGTTGGCAGAGAAAAAGAATGTCTGAAATGTTTCTCTTTTTCCAGTCAATCATTTGCTCCCCTTGTTCTCCTGTTGTACTGTTGTCCCTCTATCTTGCTGAGGGTGAGGGGTGGGAGCAGGTGGAGAGGGTAGATCAGGCTGAGGGTGGTCGGTCACAGGATGAGTTTGCAGTGACACAGTTCCTTGTACATTTGCCTCCTCAGTCGGGGCATATCCTGCTGGCCAAAGCTGAAAGGCAGCCCTAGTGCCAGACACTTGCAGTACTGCAGACGGAAATAAAGGAAGTTACTGGACTTCAGGAACAGCAGCTTCACAGCACGCTTCTAATACTGCATTCCCACTTCATGCAATACAAGTCAGCAGGAGTATGCTGTTCAGAGATCAACTACATTAAAGTGCATTTCTAGCCACTCAATGAAGTAGGCTGGCATAAAATAGAAACTCTCAGAACTATAGAATCATGGAGGTCTTCAGGAGTGAACAGCTGACTTTCTCAGTTAACCACATTAGGTTTAGTGAGCTAGCTTAAAACAGTGCAAGTTTCAAAGCCTACTAGTCCTATTAAGGCTCCCAGAATGGATGCATAAATGTTTGTGGTGTTGTATGATGAAAACTGATATCGCATAGAGGGCTGAATGAAATACGGTCACTTGTGCAACGCTGACATGGTATTAATGCAAATTTAAGGCTAAAATGACAAGATTTCACCCTTAGAAGTGTGCAAATGAGCTAAGATGTGAGAAACTCACCTGTAGCACAAAAGCCCCGCAATCACTGTCATTGTTTTGACGACCCACATTCTGCAACACAACCCACAACACATCAGCAATATGCAGTATAGTTGTTCTAGTGTGTAACAAAGTTATAATAATGCTCTATAAAACTTCTGCAGCAACCCACTTTCCCCAGAGTAACAATTTTTGATGCAATGCTTCAGAACGTTTGTGAAATGCCTAACCTGTGTACAAACAAACAAAAACCATCTCACCATTTTAAAAAAGCCTTTCCATCCAGTCAAAAAGTCTCGGTCTTTTTTGATGGCCTCTGCTTGCAGATACTTAAAAATGTGCTGTAAACAACAGCAATAGTTCAAAAGAAAAGACTAGTTGGTTAAAACAAAGCACATGAAATATTTATGTTTTGCAGTTTTTACTTTTTACACACTTGTTTTTACTGTGCCGGGGAAATTTTTCCATTCCCACCCATCAATAAGCGCTCAATAACCCATAACAATTAAGGACAGGAAGAGCAGGATAAACTGCTGAGATTCAACATGTGTAAAACCTTTAGTCTTCTCCTGTAAAGTGAGCTAAGGCTGAAAATGTTTCTGAAGTAAAGATTTCAGATTGTGATCTTTAATGTATTTGATAACATTTCTAAAAAGATGTTTTCACTTCATTAATTATGAGTTAGTGAGTGTAGACAGCATTTTTATGAATTTCTTAATTTCTATGAATTAAACATTCAAGAGAGGCACTTTCCTCTAGGAAGGCACTCTACAACCTGGATAGGTAACTAATTCTCATCACTCCAGTCCATTCACTAAGGGTCTATAATTACATTTACATTTGTCTTCTTTTATAACTAATTAATTTATGTAAGGGTCAGGCACTGGCGTTTCGTCCTACCTTTGGGCAGCGTCTGTTGAGGGTCCGCTGAGAGTCAAAGTAAGTGATAGCTCGACGAGGAATATCAACACTGACAAGGGACCAGTGCACCTCCAGGTGGATGGGGATCAACAACAGATCCTTCTGAAAAATATCAACCTGATAAAAGTGAACAAAAGATAAAGTAGTGAATCAATGGTTAATGGATGTAAATAATGTGTATTCATTCATGTATTTTTTTTTACACTTAAAGACACTAGTACGTTTCATTTATTGCACGTTGCCTCCAACACCTTGAAAGTACAGAGTAACCACTGTCATTGTTCTACTCAGCAGTTGTGATGTGTAAGTAATGAGTAAGCTGGATGACAAAGAGTTGGTACAGATGCCGTGTAAGTCATATGGTCATATGTCAGTCATATGACTCTGGCCACAGTCAATTCAACCACAAGACTTAGTAAGGCTAACTGTCAATACTGTCAGTTACATATGCAATGGGGAGAACCTCTGTGGAGTCAGCTGCCAGTGCAAGCAAAGTTCTAATTCTACTTGAATCTAGTAAGTCAATTATATCTGCAGGTAGTGTCAGATGCAGAAACCTAATATGAAAGCAGGGATCTGATTCTGGTGCATTATATTGAATGCAAATCCCTCTGAATTCCTTATCAAGTCATTCTTAGTAGTCATCAGAGTAACTGTACAATTCTTAAAAACCCTTCACACTTGCACAATTGAGCTGATTTAGTCCACCTTTGGAGGCAAGTAAGGTCAGGGCTGGTTAATACTTGGATAGGGAACGGCCTTGAAATACCAAATGTTGCAAGGGTGGGTGGCTGGATGGCAACCTGTCCCTGAAAAAACCTCCCTACTCCAGGACATCAGCAACAGGCCCTGTGACAAGCTGGCTGATTTGAAAGACCTTCGTCATGTCATCAGTGTCTCTGAGGAGGAAAGCAAACCAGCAGACCAAATAGAGACAAACAACCGTCCGCTCACAATAGTTTTGAGGACACTCGCAATAGTTTCTGCGTTATCCCGCAAAAACATTTGCATTATGTGCATTAAAATAGCTTTACTTAGCCCTTGAACTCAGCACGCAGGACACATTCAATTCCATCACATTCTGAATGGTAGCTATTGAAGGCCACTTCAAGCTAAGCCTGCTGGTATGAAAACAAATATATGATTAAAGAAAGACAAAGCCAGTTTGAAGTCAATCTGCGACCTCAGTGTCAAATCACATTTTCATCATGTTGAAATGAAGGGAGCCAGCAAAATAGCCTACCTGGACGAAATGTGACAACAAGCAGTAGGTTGTGGTGGGACGCATTTAGTAAGTGGCTAATTAACTTATTAAGGTAGTGTTAGGTAAGCTAATGTGAGCTAACAGCAAGTCCTAACCTGGGCATCTTGCATCTTGAGACTCCAATGAGCCAGATCAGCCATAGCCTCAGCCATAGCAAAGAAAGTGCCCAGGCTATCATCATAATGGGACCCCAGCCACCACCATCTGAGCCCACAGCCACCCTCCAGAATCATGGGTAGAATGGGTAGAATCAGGGCACATCAAGGGGGCCCAACCATTAGTGCCAGTTTCAGGACTAGCACCAGTATTCAACACCAATCATTAAGCTGCGCCTGAGAGCTGGGCTCACTCACACCAGGCATCAAAACAACCCAGGATGCCACCAGCCCCCAAGGATGAGCAGGATCATCCCCCTGAGATAGAGGGCCAGGCACAACCGCCCCTGACCAGGAGCCCACACTGCAGCAGGAGCAACCAGGTCTGGTAACCCACCCCCAACAATGCCAATATCAGACACCCTCTCCTTCACCTTTTAAGTGTGCCATCCACCCACTGAGGGGATACGATGCAGATACCTGGCAGAGCCGAGGCAGAGGCACAGGAACACAGCAGGAGCCCCAACAGCCAGGAGCCTCCTGCCCACAGGCCCCAGAGCAACCATAGCTACAGGCAGGTGAGAATAGCACAACACCTGCCTACAGGTTCTACAGTAGTGGCAGAGCATAGGGCAGATTATGAGGGTTGTTATACTGTGGGGGAAATTGGAGGGCACTGTCAAAGGTTTTTCTACTGTTCAGCCAAGGCCCATAGTCCCTAGGCCACCCCCTAGGCCCAAGGCAAACAATACCACTAACATACGCACTCCCCAAGAGCCTCACCCTCACCACCAGGGCAAAATGTGAAATAGTTGAGTTGTATTTTATTTCAAAACCAACTCCCACTATTCACATAATGGATGAATAGATTGATGTAAACATTAATTTGAAATTTCCTTTGTCAAGTTTTTTTAAAGTTAAAAAAGGTTACAAGGTTAAAAAGTTACATTTTGCATTACATTTAAACATGTAGCCACTTACTGGAATTGGAGAGGATGTTATAAGGGTTCACACAACTGTCTTTGTGTGGTTGTTAATTTTGTAAATGGAAAGAAGTGCTTAGAGCAAGACAGGAACAATTATACATTACTTATAATGCCTTGATAACTATTAAAAAATTTATCTACAGAAAGTCTTGGTTAAAAGATGAAACGCTCAGATTCGTAATGGTATCACACCATGCTGTAATTTAAAAAGACAAGATGACTACATATTTTCATAAAAGCCTTAAGAAAGTTAACTGCTTACATTAAAAAAACAAACAAACAAACATAAAAAAAAACATACATTCAGAGTAGGAATGTTATGGTGCTGGCTTACATTTTTTGTCCACCGTTTGACTCCTTCATAGCCTTTTGTTCTTAGCTTATCATAAAAGAAACTGTTGAAAAAGTGAACCTGGGGATTAGAACAGAAAAAGAATTAACCCTTTAACATTCAGATCAACCATTTGGTAGAGCACATTCCTGTTGAGAAAATTTGTTGGACCCATACAAACAAAATGTGAGGTCTAAAAAATAAATAAATAAATAAAAACAGTGATTATTTGTTGTTTTTACTGATTGTTATTATTGCCCTACAGAGATAAAAAACATTGTTTTTCTTAGTGGGGATGTTAAAGGGTTTTAAGGCAGAGGACAGAAAACACAGGAAGAGTGATGCACCAAATGTTTACATTATGGGGCAAAATCATCATCGTGATATGTGTATAAAGTCAAGTCATTATGGATTGCTTTTTCCCCAATTTACATGAACACAAGGCAAGCATTGACTACAGCAGTTCCAGTAGTTTATGTATTTAAACTATGGGCTTTAAAAAGACTAGGGAAAATTTAAGATTTATAACGACCCAACGCATATTATGTCATTTGAGGAACTCAAAAGTATGATATAGACATATCTATAAATACCTCAAACTAAGGAGTTTTATATTAGCTTCTCTTCATTGGCTCCCTGTAAAATCCAGAATAGAATTTAAAATCCTTCTCCTCACATACAAATCCCTTTATGATCAAGCTCCTTCACAAAGACCTCATAGTACCATATTATCCCAATAGACCACTTCGCTCTCAGAGTGCAGGTCTACTTGTGGTTCCTAGAGTTTCCAAAAGTAAAATGGAAGCCAGAGACTTCAGCTATCAAGCTCCTCTCCGGTGGAACCAGCTCCCAGTCTGGGTTCAGGAGGCAGACACTCTGTGTACTTTTAAGGCTAGATTTAAAATCTTTGTTTTTGATAAAGCTTATAGCTTGGCTGCTTTAACACTCTATGTGTCAGAAAGCCCAGCCAATGTTAACCCTGGTTTTTGCTTTGTCCCACACACTCTGTGCAACTTGTCTCCTGGTTCTGGCAGTCACTTTTAGCTGCAGAGAGCTCCTCCATGGTTGGCTGTGGGAAATGACTACTCGCTGTTTAAAAAAAAAATGCTATCTTTTCTTAATTTGTCTGGAAAGGAAAGCTATGGTCGCCATACAAAATTTGCCATTGAATCAAATGTCTGCAGATTCTCCTCAAGTAAGAAAAAAGTTAGGACACTATAAAATTTGTTTCAGTGTAATCTTTACTCTATTAAAGAACCTATTATACTTTAACTTCTAAACCTCTCAAAGGATTTGTTTACATGCCACCAAAACTAATTTACAATTCATTTAGTTTATGGTGAGAAATATAAAACAAACCGAAAAAAGTACAAAATTGAGGACAAGTGACAATAAGAGCTTTATTTTAGATTTTTTAAGTAGTAGTTTCAACTATTAGGTGTTTTCCTGACCTTGAAATGCTGGTGTGATATTTTGGTGCCAAGCAGAGTAGAAGGTGCGCAGGTGGGAGAGCTCATTTTGGGATAAATTATGTCCAATAATTTATGCAGAAAATAAACATCTCAGAAACATGTCTGTTTTTGGTGCAATGCATCTGCTCTAAGCAATCTGATAAGTTTAAAAGCAACAGCAAATGAAATACTGATAAATGCAAAGCAACTAAAAAACATTTTAATCCTTTATATATCAAGGATGTATAAAAATTTGCATTATAAAAATGTTGATGTGTTTAAAGCAGGAAGGTCTGTGCATTTATCCAATAATGAATGATTCTTAAAAGTATCTGTGAACAACTTGTAAACCATTATTGTAAATTCCACCTCCATCAGGCTGTTTGCACTTTGCTGTGCCTACATCAATCAAAATAGCAAGTCTACTCTGATGGCTTGTTTTTTTTTGTTTTGTTTTTTTTTTTTTATTTGTAAAGCTCCTTTCAGAGCTGTACAAGACATGATATACAGTAGTAATACTCCACATGATGATTTAAGTGAACTTAATGTGTAAAATCAGCAAAGACTTCATTTTATTAGTTTTATTTCCTTACCTTATCTGGCACAGAGTCCATGACCAGATCACCATACATGTTCATTACCTGTAAAAACAAAACAAAAAGCAAGATATCATAAACAAATACAGTAACATTTGAGCTTGGTAGAGTTTAAAAAAAAAAAAAAAAAAAAAGGTGAGATCCTCTTCCTCAATACGTTTTAATACATTTTGCCTGAGTTCAGCATGAAGTCGGACCATATATGGCCTTTAGCATGAGTACGAGGAACTGCTGTAGCAGCCTGGCACTTGACACTTGTGTTTGAAGACTATGTAACAGAATGTGTTGCGGAGCAGCTGCTTCATGTTGCAGTCTTTCTCATAGCGTTAAGCAAATTAATTTTCTGAGCAGAGAAAAAAAATTCTCTCTGCAGGCAGGTCTGCATTTGAGCCATTACCATATACCAAATAATAGATGATAATGATAACAGCACAGCTAGATCAGATGTCAGGTGGCTTTAACCCCTTTGCAGTGACAGATTCTGTGCATGCTGGCTCACATTTTCTTTCACCTGTGCTACTCCTGCTCTGGCAAAACTAAATCAGCATGAAAGGTTTATTGTGTTAAGCCCACAATGTTAAATGTTGGTATTGCTATACCTGGTCATTAAGCCAGTTCTGTCCGTATAAAGTGCTCAGGTCATCCATGGTCAGAACATGCCGTTTGTAGTTGACTCTGAATGTTTTAGCCAGAGCTGATCCTGATGAACGCTGGAAGGATTGTATTAGGTGTTGCACCACTGCTTTCCTAATGCAGAACAAATCAATGTCACTTCTGAAGTAATAACATAATACATATACACTTGGAAGAAAAAAAAAAGTACAGTTTGCCATTTCCCGGTTTTCTGCATAAATTGGCCATGAAATGTGATCTGATCTTCACCAAAGTTACAATATTTACAGGAATACCTTGATTTATAAAAACACTCAAAGTATCAGTGTGCTATTCACAAGCAGCATCTGATTAGAGCTATCTCAAAAAAAGATCTAATAGTCCCACAATTAAGAGTTGTTGATCTGCATGTAGTTGGAAAGGGTTACGGAGTCAACTGTAGACTTCAGATATTCATTAGACCACAGGTAGACATATTATCTGTAAATGAAGACATTTGTATTTGTATAATGGAGGAAGCCATTGCTCTCACAAAAGACAAAAACAAAAACAAAAAAACCCCAAAAAAAACCAAACAAACCAACAAACAAAAAAAAAAAACCAACACTGCATCATCATTTGGGGTTGCTTAGTTGCCTAATCTGGACCTGGACCATTTGTCATTGTGCAAAGTACAATGAATTCCCAAGTTCAAGGCATTCTTCACGAAAAAAAGAATGCTTCTGAATCTTTAAAAACTAATATGGATACCAACATCTGCAATGTAACAGTGTTCAACAATTTAAAAAAAAAAAACTAACAAAAAGGGATTTTACAATTCACTGCCCCATATCTGAGAAAAGCCTTTTTTACCATACACTTGGAATTTGAGTCTTATGCCACACTGGTCCGAGAGCTGAAAGCTCTTATACCCCTTTTTAAATTTCCTTCTTTTTCATTTTATTTGTCCTGCAGAAAAGGTGTCAGGTGGCATCAATAGATAGTTAATGATGAGGACATTTTTTCAGTTTCATATAAGAAAGTCATTAATGAAGAAAAGAATCCATGATGATGTTCTTGTCAATGCCAGCCAGTACAAAACCTTTGAAAATTATTTTATCCAACTGGTTTATCTACTGGTTCTACACCAAACAACCACACACACAAGAGATGAACAAATACTGGGTCTGACCTGTGTGGCTGTGAGAAGTTCTCGCTGAAGGTGTCCTGTAGCTTCTCCACAACATCATACACATGGATGGGGATCATACTGCCATACTGTTGAAGAAACTCTTCAAGCAGACCTTAAAGCAGACAAGGGACATTATAATCATTTTCACAAGCTAAACTAATATAATACAAGAAGACAACTCTTTCTTAACTATTAAACTATTTTCTATCTTTCATTTTTAAGAAAACCTATGTTAATCAGCACCTGTTGTTGATAACATATTGCTTAGGTCTTGGCCTAACGTTCTCCTAAAATAATTTAATAAAAACAAGATCAAACTACAGCTTTTGCATTTCAAAGTAAATAAATGAATGAGAAATATTTTGGAAAAATAAGTAAGGAGAAAAAAAAAATGCTGTCAGAAATTAAAACAGCAGGTTTTTTCAGACAGTAAACATGAACCATTAGCCTCAGTCTCTATTCCATACCAGTCACACAACTTATATGCTCCTCAGTAAGGGCCAGTTCCACTGGCTTGACCTCCATCTCCCGCCTCCCTCGGTCGTCTTGTTTCTCTGGAGAACAGCCATTTATCTGCTTATCTGCCAGAGGAAAAAAAAGGAATTAATTACACATTTCTTCTCCATGCTGATTTTTCAGCCATTTCCATGTAATCCTAAACAAAAAAAAAAAAAAGTAATTCTACAACCTCATACATGTTTATCTTGTTACAAAAAAAATCTAAGTCACTTGCTCTTTTCTCAAAGTTCTGGAAATTGTGTAAGTTGGCAAATGCACTATGATGATGGCATTTTAATGTGTGTGTTACCAATGTGCTGTGTTTTTCTAGTCAAGAAATAGTGCCCGTTTTTGAATAGACAACTCCTTAAGTCAAACAGCAGTGGATAAACTAATAAGCTGCTTATCTAACTGGGGTGAAACTATGGCGTTACTTCAATGTCAAAATTGGGGTGGGTGCGCAAAAACACTGGGTGAAAATCACAGACCTGTACAATTTAACAGTTCACAAGAGAAAATATCCCACTTGCAAGTACAAATTTCACATTTGTGCTTGCACAGTAAGAAGAGTTGTGCGTATGTTTATTATAATATCAAGCTGTGTTTTTTTACCTCCTCAAATGTGTTTTTCGCTCTGATAGTTTTCCTCACTTGCTAAGTGATTTCCTTTGACTGCTCCTTTGTGCTCGATTGACATTTTTGGGTGTGACAAAACATGGTGGCTTTGACAGCCTGGGTGTGGGCTCATGGACATTTCTGTCAGTAAATGCTGTTGGTTGCTTTTGTGATTGACAGTGAATGATTGATTGACAACTTCTATATTTTTCACCCTGCGTTTTTGCATCCCCATGTTTTAACATTGATGTAAAGCTGCATGTGAGACATGGAGGTGTATGAAGAAGTTTGGCCACTACCAGTCTAAAATATGTATTTATTAGGTGAAAGATACACACAACACCTGCAGTAAACAGATATACTACAATGATAGTACACTGTTTTTTTAATCACCATTGTAACTGTGGCAGAAGAGCTGAATAAAGTAGTAATAAGAGAAATTTTCATTCACTCTTCCTGCAGATTAGTGATACATTAGGCTGTCCTGCTCATACTATGTTTAAGATCTACCCACAGATGTTCAAGCCAGGGGACTGTGAAGACAAAGTCATCTTGGATGATTGTTCTGCTATAGAAGACAGACTTTTTTTCACTTTCTTGACTGATTGCATGACATCTGTGTCCTGAATTTCAGATATTTCATGTAATCCATGTCTCCCTTTTTCTGTGCTGGTGGCTGCCCCTAAACCCCAAAACACAACATACCGACTTCTATCACGAACAGCTGGCCTGATGTTCTTTTCATGTAATACTGCTCTGCTACTGCTTTTTTCTATTTCAAAAGCTAAACTTTGGGGACTGAAGACAAAGATTTAAATTTTAACTTCATCTGTCCACAGCACTTATTTTTGAAAACACCAGTGATCCAGAAATTGCTTAGCATATTTTCCCATGCAGATTGCATTTGTGCATCAATGCTACACAATGACTGGTGCACCGCCACTCCTGTGCCAGCTAAACCTTCTGCCCAGCAGATATCCATTTTCATCTGATAGTTTTCCTGATCTTCCACAGTACCCCTTAATCGCATTTTCTGATTGACATTTCAGACAGAGGAAATTGTTTGGGATATTCTTCGGTATCCCACCACTTTGTAGGCATCAGTTAGCTTCATTGTCAGGGTGCCTTTACGAGTATTATAGTACTCAAGACCGATCTTGACAGTGGGGGACACAAAAGGGTATAAATACACTTTCTGAAGTTCTCTGTCTTGTCTTGGAATCAACCTCAGTTTTATTGTCTTTTCTCTGTCTAAGACACAGCTGATTCGGAATTTTATTTTGAGACAAGTTAAGACCACAACTGTGGGGATATCACTATGATATATGTAAAATGTCCTTCAAACACAACCAGTAACTTGACTTATTTGTTACAGCAGCAGTCACTACTCCTCACCCACCTTCACACAGACTCCAAGAAAGTGACTGCAACAGGAAATGAAGCTGATCTGTCAAAGACCATGTCAAAATTTTTTGCCACTTCAGCATTTAGTAAGGAGCCATAAACAATGGTACCATTAAGCTGAGTTGAGCTAGCAAGGCTAGCTAGCCAACGTTCATGCTACTGTGCTGCTCCCTTACTCCAGTGAGAGAGCTGATGTTACAGATTTGACAGAGACTGCAGAGCAATGCACCTTCAATTCTGTGACAAATTTTACCTGAATAACAGGGTTCTTTGTCTGGAAGTAAGCGCACTTTAAGGTGCTAATTTTGAATTGAATACACAATTGCAGATTAAGCATATTTAGCACATTTTACCTACTCAACTGTAGGGCTTGTGTGTTTGAGGTCATCTCTCGCTCGCTGACTTAAAGCTTGTTCTGTTCTCGAAAAATGTACGGTTTGGCTCCATAGAAATCTCCAATTTCACCCCCCAATTAAATTGAAATGATTTTTATTAAAGTTTCATATTCAAAAATGCAAGTGCATTTTATTTACTGTTGTGAAAACACAAAGCCCCCCCCCCCCCCCCCAAAAACCTCTACATAATACATTTATCTAGCCCCATATCTATAGCTATGTATACATATGATTATTCTTTTTTTTTTTCCCAGCATAGGGCACAATTGTAAAAAATTTAAAAATTGACATATACGTATAGTATTTCACACCCTGATTATTAGATACTTAAAGAAAAATACCTCTTTATGCAGAAGTTTAATCACTATAATGATTATTTTGGTATATAGTAATAAAATTAAGTGGTTGGCCATTCACCATATCAATCTTATGGTTTACACCTTGTGTAACCATTAGAAAAACTTGGTTGCCATAATGCCCTTTCTGCATATCAACTGTGTTGATATAAATAATTGTGTTTCAATGCAATACATTGATTTTACATTAATTTATGAAGTTTTTATACTTTTGCATTCTATGAATTTTAAATCATTTATGACATTTCCAATTCAAGCAAGCACTTGCTCATAAGGGAATTGTTGGGTTTTTAGTTTTACTTTTTGTAAAGTGCCTTGAGATGATTTGTATTGTGATTTGGAGCTATACAAATAAAACTGAATTGATTTGAAATGAACTTCTCATTTCATTCGATATACAGTGGGTACGGAAAGTATTCAGACCCCTTTAAATTTTTCACTCTTTGTGTCATTGCAGCCATTTGCCAAAATCAAAAAAGTTCATTTTATTTCTCAATGTACACTCAGCACCTCATTTTGACAGAAAAAAACAAATGTAGACATTTTTGCAAATCTATTAAAAAAGAAAAACTGAAATATCACATGGTCATAAGTATTCAGAGCCTTTGCAGTGACAATCATTTAACTCACACGCTGTCCATTTCTTCTGATCCCCCTTGAGATGGTTCTGCTCCTTCATTGGCGTCCAACTGTGTTTAATTAAACTGATTGGACTTGATTAGGAAAGGCACACACCTGTCTATATAAGACCTTACAGCTCACAGTGCATGTCAGAGCAAATGAGAATCATGAGGTCGAAGGAAATGCCCAAGGAGCTCAGAGACAGAATTGTGGCAAGGCACAGCTCTGGCCAAGGTTACAAAAGAATTTCTACAGCCTTGGTGAGAGAGGTAAAGAAGAACCCAAAGATCACTGTGGCTGAGCTCCAGAGATGCAGTAGGGAGATGGGAGAAAGTTCCACAAAGTCAACTATCACTGCAGCCCTCCACCAGTCGGGGCTTTATGGCAGAGTGGCCCGACGGAAGCCTCTCCTCAGTGCAAGACACATGGAAGCCTGCATAGAGTTTGCCAAAAGACACATTAAGGACTCCAAGACTATGAGAAATAAGATTCTCTGGTCTGATGAGACCAAGATTGAACTTTTTGGCATTAATTCTAAGCGGTGTGTGTGGAGAAAACCAGGCACTGCTCATTCCCTGTCCAATACAATCCCTACAGTGAAACATGGTGGTGGGAGCATCATGTTGTGGGGGTGTTTTTCAGCTGCAGGGACAGGACGACTGGTTGCAATTGAAGGAAAGATGAATGCGGCCAAGTACAGAGATATCCTGGAAGAAAACCTCTTCCAGAGTGCTCAGGACCTCAGACTGGGCTGAAGGTTCACCTTTCAACAGGACAATGACCCTAAGCACACAGCTAAAATAACAAAGGAGTGGCTTCGGAACAACTCTGTGACCGTTCTTGACTGGCCCAGCCAGAGCCCTGACCTAAACCCAATTGAGCATCTCTGGAGAGACCTGAAAATGGCTGTCCACCAACATTCACCATCCAACCTGACAGAACTGGAGAGGATCTGCAAGGAAGAATGGCAGAGGATCCCCAAATCCAGGTGTGAAAAACTTGTTGCATCATTCCCAAGAAGACTCATGGCTGTACTAGCTCAAAAGGGTGCTTCTACTCAATACTGAGCACAGGGTCTGAATACTTATGACCATGTGATATTTCAGTTTTTCTTTTTTAATAAATTTGCAAAAATTTCTACATTTCTGTTTTTTTCTGTCAAGATGGGGTGCTGAGTGTACATTAATGAGAAATAAAATGAACTTTTTTGATTTTGGCAAAGGGCTGCAATGACACAAAGAGTGAAAAATTTAAAGGGGTCTGAATACTTTCCGTACCCACTGTATATTACAAAAAGTTAGGGATATTTGACTTTCAGCTGAAATTTATGGAAAATGTAAAAGGTTCATACTACAGTGATATTATATCATGAAAGTAGGGCATTTAAGTATAAGTATGCAATGGTAATTTCTTCATCTCAAACAATTTATTGAAACAAAAGCTAACAACAGTGGTGGGTATACCACAACAAAAAATTTCAATGTCTCAATAACTTGTCAATTGTTAGGTGTCGTCTTGGTCTCATGATGTCAAAATGTGATCAGCATGATGAAGAGGACTGTTTAAATACAAACTGTCATTGAACCAGAACATTTAGTGGTCGATGGTCATGGATCAGACACTTGTTGTGATTTTTGTGGTTAATCACCTTGTTAGAGAACACCATGTTATGCAATAAGTACTGAAACATTGAACAGTTGGACATGTGCATTCAAAAGTTTAGAGAAGGTCAAATTAAGTTCAGCTGTAAAGATTATAGTGCATTTTAGGTGCATTCTGAAATTCTGAAAAAGTCAAATATCCCTAACTTTTTGAGAGTAGTGTATGTTCATAATTCACGTGGCCAGCTATTGTACCAACTGCTCCTCCCTCCTTTATTAGTTTCTTGGAGTACAAGACGGGCTAACACACAGATGCCGCACAGCCAGCTACTGTGGTCTTGTCTAAACCCCTTAAAATCTTGGGCTCGATTCACTCGCTGATCTTGGTCTTATCTTTGTCTCGGCTTAGGTGGTCGCGACTACAATATTAGCTTTCGGACCTACAGGCTTTAGTCCGCTTAAATCAATCTCTAGTAAATTTTCTTTCTTAGTGCAGTTTGTTTCTTCTGGTGCGGACAGGGTAACAGCACTTCAACAGTCCTGCTGGTGAGACAGCATCCTGAACAAAAGGATTAATGCACACCACTTCCTGCATTGTTTTGAACCTACACTCCAGTGCATTAAAATTCTGTTTTACATCTGTAGCTGTGCTTAATTTTCAAACTGTATAATTTCACTTGAGTGATAAATGCAAGGAATGTAATAAAGTGATGAGTAACCCACATATGCTGCCCTCCATTGTAAAATTGTCTCTCCCATGTCACAGAAACATGCAGTAGGTCACAACACAGGATCTTCTTCATGTGTTTAACTTTTTTATTTCACTGGCAGACACATTTGACCAATAAGCAGACAGGACGTTCCTGTGTGGTTTGAAGTAACGCATTTTTTTTTCTGTATGAAAAGAAACCGAATGACAAGGAAAATGCTAAACGTTTATGAACTCATCAGATGATCCGGACCAGAGCAAACAAACTAAGGTGTGAAAACACCCTCAGATTCAGCACATTGCTTGGAGGAGTCCATGGCTACCAGAATGTGTCATAAAATATATCAGCTAAAAATTCCTAATGGAACTTCTTGATTTTAGAAGAAGAAAGGAACCCAAACCTTTGTACTTCCCACATTTACCATTTAATTTCCTCTTATTTATTATGACTAAAATTGAATAAAATGTAACAATACATTAAATAAAGGTCTGTGTTTATGTCTGCTGTAGGGCTGGTAGTTAGGTTTTTTGCTTCAAAATTGACACTACAGAATTCACCCAGAAGTGTCCAAACCTTTACATACTCTATGCTATATAAAACATCACTCAGCACTGTTTTCCAATGACATATGGTGATATTTTGCATTTTATTGTATTTATCAAATCACATGTGCAGAGCCATACTGTGATGCAGTGTGGTGTATGTCAATACCTCTGTCAGACTCTATGAACCTCTCATCGTTGCTGTCATCCTCTCTGTCGGTATACGGTGACTGTTGATATGTTTTGATTCTCCTGTGCTTGCCATGTAGATTGTACTTTTGCCCTCCCCGGCTCCACCGGTGCCCCAGAAAGCAAACCCACCGGGCCCGCTGGCGCCAGCTCTTCCAGTGCTGGGTGAGCCGCCACCCAAGGCGTCTGTGGGATCGCAAATGCTGCCAGCGCCTGACCCTTCTTAAAGCCCTGTGCCTGCTGAGGTGGGACCTGAACAAGTCCCCTGCTTCGGTCTGGGACAGAATATCCACTACAGTGACATCATCACCTTCTTCTGCCTTCTGCGATCCATAATGTTGATGTTGCGAATGAAAATGCTGCATGGACTGGGAAGGAAATTCTGGAATCTCCCAATCCAGCTTCCCCTTCTTTCCTTCCTCTTCCTCCTCCTCTTTTTCCTTCTCTTTGATATTCCAACCCTTGCCCGCAAACCTGCCCATGTCCTTCCCTTCCTGATTGTTTTCATCTTCCTCATCTCCTATTGCCTCTATCCCACCCACGCCATCCTCTTCACGTTCATCTACATACTCGCCTGTCCAGACTTTTTCTTTCTGCCCCAGACTGAGGTGCATGGGGCTGGGTACACTGTGGCCTGACACTGGGACTATGAGGTGGTCTCCAGGAATCCCACCTAAACACAAATATAAGCAGTGATTAATTTTAGTTCACCCTTGACAGTTTTATTGGTTTCACATGTCCTGTCTTTACTTAAGATTCAAATGATCAGACTGTTGGGGTCTGACTTTGTAGAGCAAAGAATCTTTGAATCTTTGGAGAAAATCCCCCCTTTGTTTCATAAGAACCACACCAACTGACAGCTATAATAGTTCTTAGAACTCTGTTTAAGGGGACTTTCTTAGTTCCTACTATGGAGTAGGTACTTTTCAGTACAAAAGGAACCAAGGGTCATGTATGTATTCATTGACTCATCAAACACTAAGCCAATCCAGCACCGACAACCAGCTAATTTTAGTAGGGTGCGAAAATATTCTTATCTAAAAAGGGGGGATACCAAAGAAAAACCTTTGGCACCACTGTCTAAGATGATTAAACACAGATTTATATGGTGTTACATGAATGTCAAAACTGGATGTGCAAAAACACAGGGTGAAAAATATAAACCTGCACATTTTAACAGTTTGCAAGCACAAATGTGAAATTAGGATGCACAGAAAGAAGAGTTGTATGTTTATCATAATATCCCACCCAAAGTGTGCCCCCCCCCCCCTCCCTCCCTCCTCAAATGTTTTTTTTCCCCTCTCCATTTGATAGTTGTCCTCACACGCCAAGTGGATTTCCATCCACCGCCCTCTGTGCACAACATAACATGAGGGGTGGTTTTGATAGTTTGAGGCTGGGCTCATGATGCTTCGGTCAGTAAATGCTATTTGATTCTTTTGTTTTGGCTGTACATTGAATGAATTGACTGACTGATTGACAACTCCAGAATTCCTAGATGGCAGATAAGGAGGAACAAATGAAGGTTGAATACACACTGTGCTAGCACTGTTGTTTTCTAATTAATCAAACATCACATTAAACTAATGTCAACATCTGAGGTAGTGATAACATTATTATTAGCTTATAGAATCACCATATCATACACACTTAGATGAAATTAGGATTGCAACGAATCCTCGAGGAATTCTGTTACAAAAAATCATTTAATTACTATCACTTGCGTTATCGGCCCTGCTCTGCCTAGAGATCATTGTTCCACACGGTCCGTAATCATTGTCGCACAACACATTTCAGTATCAAAAGTTGGTGCCATGGCAGAAAGCTAAACCGTCCATAAACGGCAGAAAATATCCAAAGTTTGGGATGGATTCAAACTTAAAAAAGATAACAACATGGTGCAATGCGCGTATTGTAAAGTATAAGTGGTGAACAACAACAACACTTCATCAATTCTTCAACATCTAAACAAAAAATCCAGTTGTGAACCAGACCAGCTCACCCAGCAGAGATGACACAAGGTCATGTCATTTCAAGGTAACCTGTTGTTTCTGCCATGCAGAGTAATTGCTGAAATATTCGGTAAAATACTCAATACCTGCAGCCCTAGCAGAAATACTGCCTATTAAATAGGGCTGTCCCAAATACAGAATTTTATGTTGCATCACAATAAGATTTATGTAGATCTTGATGATAAAATCTGGCCATTTTTTTCCCCAATATAGAAAGGTCTTCCAGCCAATCATGCAGCAGAAATATAAGAGACACACCAAACCAATCGTGGCTAGAAGAGAACAAGAGCATGCCACAGGTTGAACCACACAGCACAGAGCGTGGAGGATCAGCAAGCAGCAGCTCACATGCTAATGTCTGAGATGCTGCTGGGCTGTTCGACAAGAAGAAGAAAAGCATGCACTGCAAAACATAGATGTGTATGTGACTAGAATATATGAATGTTCCACTAAAAACAGCTAATATCACTAAGCTTTTTCATCACCTAATGCAGTGCCACCATATATATAGCACATGACTGCCATGGGAGGCAGTTGTGGCCTAATGGATAGGGAGTTGGACTTTCAATACCATGACTGAGGTGAGACCCTTGAGCAAGGCACCGGACCCCCAACTGCCCCCCAACATTGGCTGCCCACTGCCCCGGGTGTGTGTGCACTTGAGATTGGGTTAAATGCAGAGCACAAATTCTGAGTATGGGTCACCATACTTGACCAGTTAAGTCACTTTCACTTAAAATGCAAGACTATACACCCCCAGACCCAAGCAATTGGTGGTCCAAACTGCTGCAGAAAATATTTAATATTTGAGTAGGTATATATAAAAAAAATAAGATTTTGTTTTATGTGGAGTTGACCAAATTTAGTGTGGTCTCCTGTAACATTTAAGGCTTTTGACTTAAGAATAAATATTTTAGTTTATTATATAACTATTTTATTTATTTGAAATAATGTTAATGTTCTATGTTTCCCATGTTCAATTTTTAGAAGAAAAATATTTAAATTCAAAACATCAAAATTAACCTTATATCTTTACATGTCACTTAAAAGTAAAAAGGAATCTAAGTTGGAAATAGTGCTTTGGTTTATATTTTATATTTCTATTAAGAAGAATCAAGGCATTACTCAGGTTTCTTCATATAAATATTGTGAGAAGTGTTTATATTGACAGCACTCTTACTTGGAAAAGACGTGGGAAAATTATGTTACAAACTGCAACAGAGACTGTATTTTCTAAGGAGACTGAGGCTGTATGGAGTGGGCAAACCAATGATGATGTTTTATCGAACAACACTGGAGGGCATCTTTCGTTTTGGAATTACAGCATGATATGGCAATGTGACTGATTGCCTGGCTCATATCCATAAATGTACGATGAAAATAATTGGTCAGAAGGACTATGTGCCACTACAGATAGTATTTGAGAGCCCAGTCCTCAAACAAACCACAAAAACCATGACAGACCCTCTTCATCTACTCTTCTCAGAATATAATATCTTACCGTCAGGAAGAAGAGTTCGCATCCCTAATTGTAAATCTAACCTTCTGAAACAGTTTTTTGTCACAACCTCTATAAAATTATTGAACTCTAAAACATCCTTATGCGCAGGCACTGAGCACTTTACCACTTTAGGTCTTTAACTCTGGCAGCTATTGTGCTTTTACTTATACTCACCTTTATACTTGTCTTTATAACTTATTTATACTCTACATGTTTTTAACTGTTGATTGAACGTGCTGCTATTTGTTTTTATTTATAATGTTTTATGACATATGTGGTAGTTCATAGTGCTGAGTCCAAGACAAATTTCCCTTCAAGGACTAAAGTATACTCTATTCTATTGTGATATATATATCGATATCGACTAATATGAAACAAATTATCATGATTTTTTTCCATATCATCCACCCCTACTATTAAATAATGCCTTCTGTCTATTAATGTTACCATAAGATAAAGCACAATGTTAATACATTGTGATGTTCCTCTTCTTTTTCTTCTTGTGTTTAAAGGCAGATAGCATCCTTAAGTTGCATAACTGCCAACTAATGCCTGAATACTATACCTCCATCCTATTTTATACACTCAGTCCTCAGATAACACTATTCTCTCTCACTCTTTCCAATTCTACTGTACTTATACTCATCTCCAATAATCCTAATTCCTGCAACTGTGAAATCATAACTACCCGTTGCATGGAATATTTACTGCATTTTCTGATGTTCATGCTTGTCGTTCATCTTGTAATTCTAGAAAAGTTGTCAATACATCACAGCCAATCAATCAACGTACAGTTAATCACAAAAGCAAACAATAGCATTTACTGACAGAAACGTCAATGAGTCCACTTCTAAATCGTTAAAACCACCCCTCATGTCATGTTGCGCACAAAACTGTCAACTGAGCGATCAAGGGAAATCCACCTAGGGTATGAGCACAACGATGAAATGGGCAGGAAAAAAACATTTGAGGTGAAAAAAATAAAACAAAAACACATTTGAAGCATAATATGATAAACACACATGGACCTCTTCTTTCTGTATGTGCAAATTTCACATTTGTGCTCGTAAGCTTCAGATTTGAGCTTGCTACAGGAATATTTTGTTTCCTCTATTATGTCATATATGACCACGTTTATCACATTGGAGCCAACATTGTTCATAGTTATACAACCCTAATGAATATCAGACATAAAATGCGTACCTCCTCCTGTGTTGTCCTGCCCCACAGCAGTGAGACCCAGGTCTCCCTGCCAGCGGTTCTGGGCCAAGCTACCGCCACTGTCTCGCATTATCCACGGACAACCCACGACCTGCGCCAGCTCGTCACCTACAAAAACAAACAGTCTACAGTGGAAATGTAACCATATAGTGATTGCATAATGTTGGTCTAAGAAACCAAATCGGGGAACTTGGTCCGCTGTGAAAACCATTTCAGAGGTCAGAATGAGCCATTTTGCATTTTATATAGAAACAGCTTGCTCATTATCCTGGAGTGTGAGCACCCCCCCAGTTTAAACATAGCTGGCAAACTGCAAATTTATAAGATTTAACTGAGCCATGTGTACAACACACCTCTGTACCATGAAATACCATCACATGACTAATTTAGTTAATTAGCAATTAATAAAAGAAAAAACTCAGGGGAAATTATATTATTTATTATATACTTATACCTACATATATTAACAATTATAAACTATTATCCCAGCTGCATTAATTTAATGTCTAAATTTAAATTTTCTGACTGTGCCGAGCAGGACAGCAGTTGGGACTTATCAAGGGAATAACTGCGATTGATTTGAGCATTTTCACTTACCACTAATATTACCACTCCCAAAACAGAATAACAACTATGAGATGAATATCTGCTAAAAAGGTTCTCATCTCACTGTACACGCTGAACAACACAATTGGTGTACAAAACGCACCTAATACACCACTCCCATTCTCAGTGACAGTGCTGTAATTAGCATCACCCTTCCATGAAATAACAGGCAGACATAAAGACCTGTGACCTTCCAATATAACTTTCATTCCCAAACCCACCGACTGCCTAAACAGGAGTTAACTGCTTTTGCTCTTACTAGCTAAAGAGAATAGAGTTCAAGCGTGGGCAAGTCACAATTTGGATTTCATTGTCCAGACTGTGTGTTCCTGTCCCTTCGTATGCAGACAACCATTACAAACCAGGACTCTTTTTGCCATGTGCACCTAGGTTAGCATAATTTAGCTACTAGCTGCTAGCTACACTGAGTGATCGGTCGTACCAAGTCACAGCTGTGAGAAGAACTTCGCAACTGGGTGAATTATCATTGTGATAGTGACAATCTAGTGTTTCCCAGGCAGGTGAGATTCTCTGAGAAAAGCTGCTTTATGATGAGAATAATTCTTTCCTATGCAGGAAATAGTAATTACCAATGCTAGCCTGTGCGTGTTGTGTGCTAGCAGTATTACTATCATAGTATCGCCACTTAACCTAATCCTAAACCGAATTCACGCTATTACAAACTTCGCTTTGGTAGTAATCCACTCCACACCAATTAAAAACAACTGAAATAACCACAGTTCGTCAAAAATCTATCTGTTGTCTATCCGTGTTAACACATTAGCTGTTAGCCATGTTGTCGTCAGCTAACTTAGCTAAGCGTTATGTAGGCAGAGACCATGTTAGCCAAAACTAAAGAAAACGTCCGGCTTGTTTTCTCTGTATAGCTGTGTGTTGCAGTTTTGCTTACCGTTAACTTGCACAGTTGAAGGAATATGTGTCCAGTTGTTTCCGACTGAAAGTTGGGGTGTTTGAGTCTGTATGTGTATCGAACCAAAACAAATGCTAACTGCTGTTACACCTCATTCAATGAAGTCTGATGAGGAGCAGCTAAATTACACCTCTTTGTGAACTTTGATGTCTTTCACGTGTTCCGTATTACGGAAAAACGCAAATACTTAATCAAAACGATGCACGTAAATTGACAAAGAATTTTTCCATTAAAAGGTCTACACGGAAACGAGGGATGCACCGTATCGTTGCAGACTTTTTTTGCTCTTGTGTCAACTACAGGTCCGTCGCGCAACATCGTCGTCATACAGAGTATGATATGGTAGCCTTTGTTTTTTTACCTCGAACTTGTCATTTCATAATTAAGTTCAAATCACGCAATAAGCCTCAAGTTGCTCGGCTTGAATAAAACAAAGTGTACAAATAGCTAGAAATTTGTCTTAATTTTATTTCTGATTTATTGTAATACTGAGTAAACTGAGTCTGAAACTGGCTTAACAATCTGCACGAGAAACTCGAATTACAATGTGCAATGAGTATCATTGATGGTAAGATTCTTTCCTTTATTTGATTAAAATGGTTTGTAATGGCCCGATTCTTTACTAACAACCAATAAATTAATTTATTTTAGAATGTTGCATAAATGTTATCCATGTAGAAAATTCATCATTGTTCATCTCATTTAGTAAATGACATTATTTGTCCGGGAGGCAAATATTAGCCTACATATATGCACTTACATATCTCACTTGCTGTGGCGCGCGCGCGCACACAGATAATGCTCATCTTCTGGAAAACATTTGTACAAAGTAGCCTGTCTGTCACATTGCGATCTCTCTGGCTACTGACACGGGCAGGGAGATAATGAACATATTAGTCCCAGGTGCGCCATACGCGCACGCATTCACGCGCACATACATACACAGGTACAGGACATTATCACTCACTACCTGCCTCACCTCTCCCGCCCCAAAGACGGCCCCGCCTCCACAATATTGTGACGCTCCCCTGATGTTTTATTTAATTTTATGAATTAATTACTCATTCTGTGAGTTCGGGTCTCTCCCGGGCAGATTCCATATATTGAGTGACCAAACATTTACTTTAGAAATGCACTGCTAACATTAATTAGCAGACTAAATAGCTAATTGGATGCTCAGTTAAGCAGCATGTAAACCTAACCTTGATTGGTTATTGACTGACTGACAGAAGGTGATCAGACACAGTCCTGGAAACAGCAATTTACTACTTTGATTGGCAGATTTTCAGTACTTAGAACAATCGTCGTTACACTAGTGACACATGTAACACTAGTGTCCTTACAGGTGCAAATTTTACATTTAAAATTCAGATACTCTGGACAAACATCCAGGCCTGTAAGTAAGAGGATGTTTGAGTTCTAGAGTTTTGGACGCAGGGATCCAACCACAGCTTTGTTGGAGCAGAACTCTTTCCACCAGGACGGACGCTCCAGCACCTTGCTGCCCTGCATCACTGTCGACCACAGGTTCTTGTAAAGCTATGTAGAAAAAAACAAGATGAGTCAGCCTGTCCACTGCCCATTTCAAATCTCTTTGTTCCTTGTAACCTGTTCCACTCTCAACACTATGGACAATCCCCAAACTAGACAAAGCGCTCCGGCATTCTCACTTTGCTGAAGACTGTCAAGAAGAGAAAGATGAGGGAAACCTGGGACAAATGATGACACCCAGGCTTAATCCATGTGTTGCATATACATACTGTGTTTGGGTACATGGTTCGCTTTCAGGTTGCCCGTAATTATAAAAAGTATACAACAATGTATACTAGTACATTTCTTTGAGTATTTAGCTGGTACAAAGTGCAGCTTTCTTTTCAGAGAGGATACGTTTTAACTTACAAAAAAAAAAAAAATCCTCCCTGCAACACATCAACAAAATTTTACTTAGGTTTTATATGTCTGTATGTATTTACCTGTCCATCAGCCCTTCCAATAGGTGAGTTAAGGATGAAATCAGAGGGAGCAAAAACATCCACCAATGATACTGCATCATCTTTCAGCTAGAGGAGACACATAGAGTAGATCAGGTTAAGGGCATAATTTCATCATTCATTATTATGAGAAACAATGTATGAAAGGACACAAAAGCATATGAATAACTGATTTAAATGTTTACAGTTACTCTCATTTTATCTACTTATGACAAAAATTATTGGTCTGAATTAGGCAAATGACAGGTGCAACCACAATGACTAAGACGTGAAGACAGACATTCCCAGGACAGACAGTACCTGGGAGCAGAGAGTGAGAATGCCCATCTGAACCAACTCTGCTGGTTTCTTTCCGCTGAAGTAATTACCTGCATAGGAATAGTGCTATGTTACAAATATGAACATATTACTGTCATAATTCAATAATAAATCGGTTTACACCGTTTGAATCGTGAGGTTTCCTGCTTTAAAATTATATGCAGTTTTTCAGACTTGGTTCAAATTAGGCTGACAATCTTTGGAAATTCATTCGGAAATACAGTTTCCAGCCTGAATATAGGCAGTGGGGTTTTAACAGGGAGTAAGTATAGAAACGATGCATGGTTTTTAAAATCGAATCCTTGGCCTCTGAATTGAAATTTAATCGAATCGTGGAAGACCTAAAGAGTCCCACCCCTATATACAGAGCAGCACCTACCCTGGTATAGTGTGGCCATGTGGCTGCTGAGGCTCCAGAGCCCATACAAGGCGCAAAGCTTGCTTAATACTGGTCTGAGACCTGCTGGTGTCTCTGGATCAGTACTTAGCTCATGAAACCTCTGGAGGCAGTAGTGTTCAATATAGGCAATGGCCAGGGAACGGCAGTAGTAAACCTAAAGGCAAACACACATAGTATTTGGTCAGTGACACAGAGTTTGTAATTTTGTTTCTAATTTCTGCTGTTCCAGGCCTTTACTGCAGCTCCCATCTGGTATTGCTTGTTTGTTGAGTATATGTCTGCCTTCAATTTTGTCTTCAGTATGTGAAAAGCATGCTCATTTGGGTTGAGGTCAGGTGATTGAAGAAAAATGTAATAGTCTATTTCTTTAATGATTTTTACTGTCTTTTATTTCAACTGTTCTTGAATGGTAAAAGCCAGAGCAATGGAGAGTGTGGAAAAGAAGTGAAGAGACGTGTGCAAGCAGGTTGGAACGGGTGGAGGAAAGTGTCAGGTGTGATGTGTGACAAAAGAGTGTCAGCAAGAATGAAAGGAAAGGTGTACAAGACAGTGGTGAGACCAGCAATGTTGTCTGGTTTAGAGAGAGTGGCACTGAGAAAAAGACAGGAGGCAGAGCTGGAGGTAGCAGATGCTTAAGATTACACCTGTTTATCACTGGGAATTTGTTGCACACCTGAATAGTAGGGGTTTTTAATGTTTGCGTCTACTTGTAGAATTAATAAATCCAATTATTTGTGCAGAAATGAGTGCAGGTATAGTTTAAGCACAATGAATTGAAGCATCAAGAGTTTATTTGTATTTTGTGTGAGTGTATGTGTCTTACCTGGCTGTTATTGCGAGCATCAAAGTCATCCATCCCTATGGCCCTCTGCTGTTCCAGCCTCCTGTGACTCTCCACCAACAGGAAACACACTAACCACTTATAGGCTCCCACTGACACTGACATGAAAGACAAGGAATATTATACTATTATAATGACTGGCTTATTATCACTGATCTCATTTCCACTAAGCTAATTACCACTTCACAGACATAAAATATGTTTAAAGCTTTTCCTAAAACTGAATAGATTTTTCCCTATAACCAGTAAATCCAATTACATATTTAAAGGGAATAATCCAAACTCAATTTTTGTTTCATCATGGAAGGTTTGGAATCAACATCTGGAATTCATCAAAGCAAACATGGATACCTGCAGAGTCCATACACTCCTCCATTGCTGTTGCTATAAACTTGCTTCCTAGAATCTTGTGGAAATCATTCAGGAAATCTACACTGTGAAGTGGAGACTCAATCTGCACACCACCTGAAACAAGACAACACAGAAGCTCATGCTTTAGAGACTAATTAAAGTTCTTGTACTCACTGTGGAGATTCACTGGAGTTTTAGAACTTTAGCAGTGAGTGGAGCATTTCACATTCTCTGTAAGCACTTCAATTCAATTCAATTCAATTCAATTCAATTCAATTTTATTTGTATAGCGCCAAATCACAATAGAAATCATCTCAAGGCACTTTACAAAAACTAAAACTAAAAACCCAACAATTCCCTTATGAGCAAGCACTTGGTGACAGTGGAGAGGAAAAACTCCCTTTAATGGAAGAAAAAACCTCCAGCAGAACCGGGCTCCGTTTGGGGCGGCCATCTGCCTCGACCGGTTGGGGTGAGTGGATAGAGGAGAGAGAAAAGAACAGCAACAATAAACAACAAATAGACACTGCAGGTTGGTGGGGCCAGTAACTGCACATTCAGCGATAAGGTCTAGGAGGACAAGTATAGAAACAAGTCCTTTATCTGAGGCTAAGAGAAGATCGTTGGTAACTTTTAACAGTGCTGTTTCTGTACTATGATGTGCTCTAAATCCTGATTGAAAATCTTCAAATAGTTCATTCCTGTGTAAGTGGTCTGATAGCTGCTTAGCAACAGCTTTTTCTAGGATTTTAGAAATAAATGGCAGGTTGGATATTGGTCTATAATTAGCCAAGACTCCTGGATCAAGACTAGGCTTTTTGAGTAAAGGTTTGATTACTGCAGTCTTAAAAGTGGTCTTAAACTGAGGTCTTACAGATGATTCAAGAGCTACTGTAGTAGAAGCATCTGCTGAATTTTATCTCTAATAGTTGTGATTTTATTTGTAAAGAAACTCATAAATTCATCACTGCTGAGAGCTAAGGGAACACTCGGCTCAACAGAGCTGTGACTTTTTGTCAGCCTGGCTACAGTGCTGAAAAGAAACCTGGGATTGTTCTTATTTTCCTCTATTAGTGATGAATAGTATGCAGTTCTGGCTTTACGGAGAGCTTTTTTATATGTTAGTAGACTGTTTTTCCAGGCTAGAAAAATTTCCTCTAAGTTTGTGGAACGCCACTTCCTTTCCAGCCTTCGTGATGCCTGCTTTAAGGTACGAATATGTAAATTATACCATGGGGCTAGTCTTCTCTGATTCACTATCTTCTTTTTCAGAGGGGCTACAGAATCAAGCGTTTCACGCAGTGAGGTTACAGCGCCGTCAACAACATGATCAATTTGGTAGGGAGTGGGATTGAAGCATGTTTCAGTTTGTAAACTCTTAAAAAGATGCTCTATAAATAAAATCAATTTTGTTTGCATGCAGGTGAACACAATACACATTCCTGCCATATCCATAATGCCAGTCATGTCACACTATTCCATTGATTAACAGATTTAAGTAAATTCAAAATATGGGAAAACTGCTAGCAAGTACACATGGTGAAAACCGTAACTGCAGCATATCATCTCAGCATTGTAACAAAAATGTTTTAGGATCCTATGGTTACCAATACCGGACCCTCTTGTCTTACACACAAAATTCAGTCTTGTGCGGGAAATACATTGTCTAATTATAAAATGACTAATCATGACTAACCTTTTTAGTGATAACTACATTTGTGTCTAACACACCCCCAGCCCCATAACTAACAACAATTAAACTTTCAGTAATCTTTCAGTGGATACAGAACTGACCATAGTGCTTGGCATGAAATAAGCTGAGCAGGTAGTTGCTGGTCTGTTGCAGCAACACGTTGTTGTCACCTTCATATGTGCAGTTTGGGTCATTGTCATTACGCAGATCACCCAACCGGTTCACTGAAAGACAGGAAATAAGACATTTAGGGTCACCAAGAATGTGTAGATCTGTATGAAAATCTGTGTGTTTGAGACTGACTGGCCAGATATCCATGACCACCGCAGGCCTCCCTGCATTCCTGGATCCCCCTCTGAGCAATCCATGATCCCAGTGGTTTACTGGAGCAGCCTATAGCATGGATCTCTCTGCCTAACTCTGCCTGGGAAATACATACATTCATCTGACATTTTTTTGTTCTTCAGATTCTGTGATTGAGAATGAATATATAAAACTTTCAAGTCTCAGCTTTGTTTGTGTAGGTTTACTTAAAAAATGTACAGAAAAAAAGGAGGAAAAATTTAACAGCTCATAACCCAAAGCACACCACACCATCTGTCAAACATGGTGTTATGAAATAGACATTCAAGGCTGCCAATGGAACTGGTACACTGGGATTTATGGATGTTTTACAGCACATGAAATCAAAAGGATGAATGCAGATACTATGTAGTCAGAGTTGGGATAATGTATCAAAATTCAATGGGCCACATTTTTTTATATATTAATGTGAACCCACACAAATCAAAGCTAAGGCTTAAATTTCAATGTAGTATCAATAATTTCCAATTGAATGTGATTATACACTAGTCTTGAAGAATAAATTTGTAACTGTCCCAATTTGGTGGGTTTGGATCATTACAGATGTTAAAACTATAACGACAACCACAGACAGACAGAAACATTTTTTTACTCACTTGTCTGTCACTCTTGTCTCTCATCGCCTGTCCTATCTGGAACTCAACAAAATTCATAAAGATGGACTTGGAGAAGTGTTCAAGAGCATATGCTGCTGACAGGTATGGGATGAGGCGCCATTGCTGGATGAACATAAATCATAAATGAAAATATATGAAATGACACACAAACATGACCAATGTCCAGAAAAAAATTACTTACTTCTGACACTATCACTAGGGATAACCAGTCAGATAAAATCAAATTCAACAAAAAGTGCCTTTGAGCAACCCCAACCCCACAAAACCGTTAACTTGTTAATTATTTTTGTAAAGTAAGTAAATTATCATTTAGTCTGTGGAATGTGAAAATATATATACAATATTCAATTTACAATGACTTAATACAGAGGATGGTGGCAAATGTTCACATTTCCCAAGCTAGAACTAGCAAATAACATAGGGGATCTTGTTGCTCTGTTATGCTGTGGGGGTGCATTTCGCTACCATGGTCTGAGTCCACTTGTACCCTCAGAGGCAATGGTCATTGCAAATCAACACAAAATCCATCCATACCTGCAATAAAATGTTGTTTTTTTTAAGAAAAACTGATTATAATAATTGATTATTGATGACAATATTTTCAGTACCTGAAAATAAATGTCATGGCAATGTGTTGTGGACAGAATAGGTTTAGGTTATGCAATAAATTAACTCTAATTAATTACTGGTATATACATTTTCACATAAATTAAACTCTTACATGAAAATTACATGAAGTTGTGGACTGGAAAAATCAAGCTGTCTTTCACCTGAAGAGAGCTGGGATAGGCTCCATCAGATCCCCATGACCCTAACTAGGAATAAGCGGGTAGAGATAATGGATGGATGTAAAAATCAAGTTGCTAGGTCTATTACTGAATCTTTAAGGACCACCTATCTTTGAAAAATTTCAACTTCACAACAAGGAATTTCAGAGCTTTGAAAAAAAATTGGGAATGAGCTTTACCTACTAACCCTTTGTGTACACTCCCATCTCTCTTAATTACTCTTTCTTACCACCACAATCAGACAAATGTTACAACACCTGGAGAAGGAGGGATTAAGCACCACCAAGACATAAAGTTTAAATAATCACTTTGTATCACTCATTCAGCTCACTTTATTATGGAAGCGATCAGAGTACAGGTAATAACACATAGCCAGTCTGCGAAATCAGTTCCCATTGGAGAATTCAGTGTCTCAAGACACATATTTACTGTTTGTTCTATGTGTTTACAGGTATATTTCTGTTTATAATCTGTTTGACCTAATAAACTCTGACCTGCAACTGGTACTCCAAAACAGGAATCTCTTCAGTGTCTTTGGGTCCAAACTGTCTCCTGGTGGCTGAGAAACGGATGGAGACAATCAGAGCCAGCTTCAGGTTTACCAGAGCCATCCTGGTGATGGACACCCTGCCACCTGACAAGGCACCCAGAGTTGCTCCAAAGCGCTTACTGGGGTCCTGGACGAGAGGAGAAACACAAAGTAGAAACATGGGAAACAACAGAATGAAAGAAAAAAATATCCAACATATGCAAAACAAAGCACCCAAAATGAAGTAGTGACATGCATTATTTGACCAATACACCAGATGTCACCAAATCATAGAAGACAAGGAAGCTCCAGAAGATCTAAAAGAATGGACAGAGAGGCTAATTTTTCTGTCTCAATAGTCTTCTTGAAGAATGTGGGTGTGTCCAAAACTATCCAAAATGTCATTATTTACATTTATACCTTGGCATATTTAATTAACAGTAAGGATGGGATTTGACTAGGTATTGGCAGATGCCAACTGACATTCCTCCTATTGATAATCACACGTTCACATAGAAGAAACACTAAAGCTAGAATCTAGCAGCTTTATTTGGATAATTCAGACTGCTGAAATCTCATATCATGATACTGGCACTAGGCATCTAGGAATACAAGTAGGGCAGTAGATCTCAAGGACCAGGTTTGGTGACCTCTGCTGTAGAGGGTTGTGGGCAAAATGCTGGTACACTCTGGACAGGTCAACAGTCTGTCAGGGCTGACAAACACACTCACAGCTACATTGATAGAGATTGGGCAATTTAGGGTCACCAATATCTTAGCAAACTAATAAATATATACTTCATGAAAAATACAAAAAATGGCTTTAACATAATGGGGAACATGGTGGTTGAGTGGTTAGCACTGTTGCCTCACAGCAAGAAGGTCCCAGGTCCCTTTCTGTGTGGAGTTTGCATGTTCTCCCTGTGCTTGTGTGGGTTTACTCCAGGTACTCTGGTTTCCTCCGACAGTCCAGAAATATGTATGTCAGGTTGATTGGTGACTCTAAATTGCCCACAGGAGTGAGTGTGAGTGTGTGTGGTTGTTTGTCTCTATGTGGCCCTGTGATGGACTGGTGACCTGTCCAGGGTGTACTCCTGCCTTTCACCCGAAAGAGAGCTGGGATAGGCTCCAGCAGATCTCTGTGACCCTGGTTAAGAAATAGGCGGGTATAGAAAATGGATGGATGGATGGCTTTAACATAGTGCCTGCCAGACCGAAGAATCTATGTTCTTTTGCACAGAAAGAGGGGACAAATAACTAATTCAGATGTGGTGCTTTTGCCTCAGGATGTTTTTAGTAGCTGAAGCTAATGTTTTGGTAACACAGCAACCTGTCATGGTTATGACTTACTTTTGTATTGAATTAATGCGAATTTGAAAAACTGAAAAAAAAGGAGCGCCATCGTACAAGAAAGAACATCATTGAAAAAAAGAATTGTCATTGAAAAAAGATCAAAAGATATCACTGACCACCATAATGCAAAAAAGATACAAAAACTAGACGATGCAATTTCTGAAGAAATTGCGTTGGGATTGCCGATCGCCGTGAAAAGCTCGAGGCAGACCACGTCGCTGAAGCACGTTTTGAATCGACCGATTGCGATAATCGAGAAATACCGACTGTAGTGAGGGTGCTTTTATTTTGAGAAAATGCTATAAAGAGGCTTTTATTTTGAAAGGACAAAGAGCTACAGAATACTCATGGGAACTCACAACAGAATGTGGACTTTATTTTGAATATTCCTTACAATTCACAAAATTGTAATGTCTTACTATAAATAACCGTAGAGTTTTATTTTGAAAGTCTCACCATGTCAGAAACCATGGCTGACATGGGAAATGGCCTCACTTGGTACCTGAAGCTGTATGCATATAGGTAACGTCCATTTTAATATTGAGTTGCTGTTTCAGGGCTTTTTTATTGAGAAAATGCTATTTCGGGGCTTTTATTTTGAAAGGACAAGGTGCTGCAGGAGACTCTTGGGACCTTATACAAGAATCTGGACTTAATTTTGAATATTCCTTACTATTTACAAAAATGTAATAACTTACTATAAATAACTGTAGACTTTTATTGTGAAAGTCTCACCATGTCAGAAACCATGGCTGACATGGAAAATGGCCCCACTTGGTACCTGAAGCTGTATGCCAATAGGTAACGTCCATTTTAATATTGAGTTGCTGTTTCAGGGCTTTTCTATTGAGAAAATGCTATTTCGGGGCTTTTATTTTGAAAGGACAAAGTGCTGCAGGAGACTCTTGGCGACTTTGTTCAAGAATCTAGACTTTATTTTGAATATTCCTTACTTTTTACAAAAATGTAATAACTTACTATAAATAACTGTAGACTTTTATTGTGAAAGGCTCACCATGTGAGAAACCATGGCTGACATGGAAAATGGCCCCACTTGGTACCTGAAGCTGTATGCCAATAGGTAACGTCCATTTTAATATTGAGTTGCTGTTTGAGGGCTTTTCTATTGAGAAAATGCTATTTCGGGGCTTTTATTTTGAAAGGACAAGGTGCTGGAGGAGACTCTTGGGACCTTGTACAAGAATCTGGACTTTATTTTGGATATTCCTTACAATTCACAAAATTGTAATGTCTTACTATATATGACTAGACTTTTCTTCTGAAAGTCCAAACATGGCCTGCTGGGTAATGACACCATGGCTGACATGTAAAACAGCCACAGAGTAAAATGCTCTAAATAACTGAGAATGGTGCCCTTGTGTAACAGCATTACGCAGCCAGTCATTCTTAATTACCAACCACAGACAGCTGCTATTGTTTTGTGTTGAGCTGTTGCTATGGTGACCTATGCCCAGAGTGGGGGTGAGGGTGGGGGGGGTGGGGAGGGTGGTACAGAGTGGTCACCATGTGAAACAGCAGTGGACATTTGGCAGCCAGTCATTCTTAATTACCAACCACAGACAGCTGCTATTGTTTTGTGTTGAGCTGTTACTATGGTGACCTATGCCCAGAGTGGGGGTGATGGTGGGGGGTGGGGAGGGTGGTACAGAGTGGTCACCATGTGAAACAGCAGTGGACATTAGGCATTCTTAATTACCAACCACAGACAGCTGATATGTTGCTATTGCTTTGTCAGCTGTGGCTATGGTCACCTATGCCTAGAGTGGGGGTGAGGGTGGGGAGTTGGGGGGGTGGTACTGAGTGGTCACCAAGTGAAACAGCAGTTGACATTTGGCAGCCAGTCATTCTTAATTACTAACCACAGACAGATGCTATGCTGCTAATGCATTGTATGTATTTGCTATGGTCACCTATGCCCAGAGTGGGGGTGAGGGTGAGGGTGGGGGGGGGGGGGGGGTGGTATTGAGTTATCCCCATGTGTAAAAGCAGTGGACATTATACAGCCAGTCATTCTTAATTACCAACCACAGACAGATGCTATGCTGCTATTGCTTTGTTTTGAGCTGTTGCTCTGGTGATCTATGCCCAGAGTGGGGGTGAGGGTGGGGGGGTGGGGGGGTGGTACTGAGTGGTCACCAAGTGTAACAGCAGTAGACATTTGGCAGCCAGTCATTCTTAATTACCAAACATAGACAGCTGCTATGCTGCTATTGCCTTGTATGCTGTTGCTATGGTGACCTATGCCCAGAGTGGGGGTGAGGGTGGGGGGTGGGGTGGGGGGGGGGGTGGTACTCAGTGGTCACCATGTGTAACAGCATGTGACATTTGGCAGCCTGTCATTCTTAATTACCAAACATAGACAGCTGCTATGCTGCTATTGCGCAATAGCTGCTTTGTGTTGAGTAGTTGCTATGGTGATCAAAGGCCAGAGTGAGAGGGGGAGTGACAGCACTTTACACACGCTGAGTGGAGAAACTGAGAAAACTTCACCTTACAAACTGGGGGATTACAGAAAAACTATAAGTGCTATCAATATAATTCTTTCACTAACAGTGCCAGGAGGCTTCAACAAAGAGACCGATCCACTTTTTATGAAGATATTCCAAAAAATGAAGGATTGGTGGCGAGTTAGAAACAGCCTTCATTTGTGTTTCTCTCCAAAAATTGTAGAGATCTTTAGAATGGGAGTGAATGAGAGATTGAGCAGTCACTCTCTGTCTGTTAGGCCACCTTGTGGAAAAACCGTAGGTCCTATAAAAATATGAACAGCATTGCCTGAAAGAAGACAAAAATCTCTACTACTTTTGAGAAAATGGTGTATGAAGAGTCAAAATTGTGGCCGTGACAGCGAGTTAGAGAGAAAAATTTTCCCTAAACTTAACAGCCTCTCCCACTCTAGCGATGACATCACGCACTCTAGCCCTCTCCCATACACACCAATGTAAAATTCAGAAATTTCCTAAAAAAACCATAAAACTTAAACTGCGATTAAAGAAAAACCGTAATAGATATCAAAAAGCTGTATACAAGACTTATAGATTAATGCCTTCTGACCCGTTTAAAGGTCGAATGGTGTTTCTAGCTGAAAGTATGCTGACACAGTTAAAGCTCAAAGAGGACAAAGTTGAAAGGGGATTTTAACGTTCTCTCCATTCATTCCTATGGGAAAAAAATCCGACAAAACCTGGAATATTTCGGAAATTATGAAAGATATCGCTGAGAAAAGTAGAAGCACCCATCTCCTCATCGAGCTGCACGTGACGGTGTTTGAATGACGTTTCTCTGTCGAACGGTGTAGGACTAGATAGCGACCGAAAAACGGCGGAATAATAAAAATAACTAGACGATGCAATTTCTGAAGAAATTGCGTTGGGATTGCCGATCGCCGCGAAAAGCCCGAGGCAGACCGCGTCGCCGAAGCACGTTTTGAATCGACCGATTGCGATGATCGAGAAATACCGACTGTAGTGAGGGTGATTTTATTTTGAGAAAATGCTATATAAAGGCTTTTATTTTGAAAGGACATAGAGCTGCAGGAGACTTATGGGAACTCACAAAAGAATCTGGACTTTATTTTGAATATTCCTCATATTTTACAAAAATGTGATATCTTCCTATAAATAACTGTAGACTTTTATTGTGAAAGTCTGACCATGTCAAAAACCATGGCTGACAAAGAAAATGGCCTCACTTGGTACCTGAAGCTGTATGCCAATAACCAACGTCCATTTTAATATTTAGTTGCTGTTTCAGGGCTTTTTTATTGACAAAAAGCTATTTCGGGACTTTTATTTTGAAAGGACAAAGTGCTGCAGGAGACTCTTGGGACCTTGTACAAGAATCTGGACTTTATTTTGAATATTCCTTACAATTTACAAAAATGTGATATCTTCCTATAAATAACTGTAGACTTTTATTGTGAAAGTCTGACCATGTCAAAAACCATGGCTGACAAAGAAAATGGCCTCACCTGGTGCCCGAAGCTGTATGCCAATAACCAACGTCCGTTTTAATATTGAGTTGCTGTTTCAGGGCTTTTTTATTGAGAAAATGCTATTTCGGGGCTTTTACTTTGAAAGGACAAAATGCTGCAGGACACTCTTGAGACCTTATACAAGAATCTGGACTTTATTTTGAATATTCCTTACTATTTACAAAAATGTAATAACTTACTATAAATAACTGTAGACTTTTATTGTGAAAGTCTCACCATGTCAGAAACCATGGCTGACAAAGAAAATGGCCTCACTTGGTACCTGAAGCTGTATGCGAATAGGTAACGTCCATTTTATATTGAGTTGCTGTTTCAGGGCTTTTCTATTGAGAAAATGCTATTTCGGGGCTTTTATTTTGAAAGGGCAAAGTGCTGCAGGAGACTCTTGGGACCTTGTACAAGAATCTGGACTTTATTTTGAATATTCCTTACTATTTACAAAAATGTAATAACTTACTATAAATAACTGTAGACTTTTATTGTGAAAGTCTCACCATGTCAGAAACCATGGCTGACATGGAAAATGGCCTCACTTGGTACCTGAAGCTGTATGCCAATAGGTAACGTCCATTTTAATATTGAGTTGCTGTTTCAGGGCTATTCTGTTGAGAAAATGCTATTTCGGGGCTTTTATTTTGAAAGGACAAGGTGCTGGAGGAGACTCTTGGGACCTTGTACAAGAACCTAAACTTTATTTTGAATATTCCTTATAATTTACAAAAATGTAATATGTACGTATTAATGACTAG